>NW_028186712.1:1924071-2061598 GCF_003343005.1 Rhea americana
TTTTTTTTTTTTCCCCTCACATTCCAATCTGGCAACTCTTCTCACTGGCCTTCAGCAAAGCTAGTTACACCAAATACCCTCTCTCTCAGGAGAATTTCCAATTTCCTCTATCACCAGTGAATAAGCAATTGATTTTCCTCTTCTTTTCCACCTCTGTACAATTTATGTGCATCACCTTGAGTCTGACCCACATTTGTCCCCTCTGCATTGTTAGTTTTATGCCTAGCTGCTCCAGACAGCCTCCAGTGCAGGTGTTCTTTCATCCCATGAGCGTGCCTCCATCTTCCACACTAGAACGCATTATTATATCCAAAAGCTGCAGCAACACTCACAAAGTAGCTTATGCAGCATCCTGACCCTCAATGGTCAGTCTGTGTCACCATATGTGGAGCATATCCCCTCTGAAAGGGGATATAAAATAACGGTGCTAATGCATATTTGCTCATAAACATACCACTACTGAAAGCACACTAAATCTTCTGAAACAGACTACCTTGTACAGTACACCATAGCATCTTAGTGAGAGCAAAACTAATAATGCAGAGTTCATGACAGATTGAGCTCTCTGGAATCCATGAAAAATCTAATTCAGAGGGCAAAGTCTTTCCCTCAGTAGGTGATGCATAAGAAGAAAGGTGATGTCTGTAAAAGAGAGGAACTATCAAGAGGAACTGGCACTTACAAAGGGTAAATTATGGTAAGAATGGACCATGTGATTACTGTAATGAACCTCAGGGACAAATCTGCAAGAAGGAATCCCCCCACTGCGTTTTTCTCCAAGCTCATCTCTGCCTTTCAGGCTACAGAGCAGCAAAAAAAATACCATGGTTGTCTATTTAGTATGTCTATTCATGAGAGGATCTATTAGAATGCAAGTTGTTAGCTCTACAGCTGCCCTGCACAGAGACCCTACAGGGTTAGCGACAGTGTGGCCGCTGTAAATGCATTACGCAGAGGCTCTTACACAATAAGTTCTGGCTCAAGCTTCAGAAAGCATTAAGCTAAATTTTTCTTGCTGGAGGAATATGTTACAGCTAGGATTTCTCAGAAGTTGTTTAGATCTTGTCTCTGCTTAATATTCCTCAAGAAAAGGGAAAGCAGTGGGGACTACAGTGAAGGAGTGGGCAAGAAGGCAGCACCTCCTTGAGCATCAAGTGAGAAAAGGCCTGAAGATGCAAGGCAGCATCAGGAATTTGAAAGAACTCAGAGGCAAAAGAAAAGGAAAAAAAGACACCCCCCCAGGTAAATAGATAGGGCATTACTTTATTACAGAAATAGATGCTTGAGAGGAGAGTAGGAAAATGGCTGCAAAGGTGAAGATAGCTGTTACAGATCACGCCGTGCGTATGACAGAAGAAGGAGTCTTGCTTTCCTTTGATAGACTATCCCAAGCTGTTAAGAGCAGCAAATCCCAGGAATTCAGTCTGCTGATGGAAGAGTACTCTGGAAGCCCTTACTTTACACCAGATAACAAAACTCAAATGTCACACATTGACGACATGCAGTAAAGTGCTCTGAAATGAGATGCAGACCAGAATCGCTAATAGAAATTATTCAGCAAGTGTATTTATGAGAATCATAAATAACTCACAAACAGGGAGGAGGGAGTGAAATTAACCAAATCAGCAATTCATTATGAATTATTTGCTCCCTCTTAAAGGAGAATAACAAGGACCAGGGCCTCCTCTATCTCAACAATAAGGCGAAGTGCAGTCTGTTAGTGCAAACAGTTCAGGGGACAGGAGTTGTAATAAGAACTATTCCTATTGGAATTCCTATTCCTGCCTGGCCTCCTTGTGTGGGGAATACCAGAAAAGCAGGGAAAGAAGGAAGGAAAAAGAAGAATATCAAAAAAAGCAAACAAAACACAAACTCAGACCAACCCCACCAGAATTATATTCAAAGATTAAGGAGGCAGTTTCTGCTGAGAAATTTTTCCCTGACATTTTATCTCAGCGTTCTTTCATCCCATGAACTTCAGAAGGAAATGTTCAGTCTAAATAGCCTACAAATCCTAAAGAGGCTCTTACCTTTTAAAAAGCTGGGGCCAAAATTCTTCAGCCAAAACATTGGGTTGCTGTAGGTCTTTTAGCCATGTCCTATAAATCCAACAGCAAACTCTGTAACATCCAGTCGATGCCCATTGTCTTTGCTGAATAGGTCTCAGCCTATCTACCCAGGTCACTTTCTCACCCACATTTTCCTTTAGAGCTAAATTCATATCTCTAGGCAGTTGCTTTGGATATTATCTGTATATTTCCCTGCATCGTTCCAGCCACTGGAGATCTGTTATTCTAAAACTCAAGCAATCAACCAAGTACAATCAATACAGCACTCTGTTGCCCATGCTGAGTTGATATTTTTTTATTAGAAGTTTTTAGAGGCAATCTATTTAGATATAGATAATCCTGGATGTATTTTTTCCCATTTTCCATTTTATTAAACATTTTTTTTCAGTTAAAGTCTACTTCTGGAGGATACTTCAGTCTTGATCTGAAGTCAACAAGAGGTGAAGACTCCACCACTTCCCCTACTGATTTTTATCATTTTTTACCTTTCCAAGTAAAAATGTACATTGCATTTCCATTTTCCAGTTCCATCTTTTAGTCATTGATTCTTGCTATACTTCTTTTTCCCAGTAGATTAAAGAATCCTTTGTTCCCTAGTGTTTTTTCCCTATGCATGTGGTTATAAACCATTATCAAATCACCTTTCAATCTTCCTTTTTATAAGCTTAACAAAATGAGTGCTTTAAATTTCTCACTGTAAGTCATTAAGTCTCCAGCCATTAAATCATTTTTATGGCTCTTTTTAGCACTCTCACCAACATCCTTTAAAAATATGGAGACCAGAACAGCAGAGTGTAGTGCAATAACAATCACACAGAGGTAAGCTCACCTCCCCCTACTCCTGTGTTTATATATCCATGGACAGCATTAACCCTTTTCCCACAACACTAACATAAAGGCTTTTGTGGAGTTATATATCTACTGTGACCCCTAAATTCCTTTCAGACTCACTGCTTTCCAAGGCACCCTCCTCCATTCTCTAGGTTTAACTTACATTCCTTATTTCTTAGTCTACCTGGCTTTTGGTGATACTGAATGAAAAACATTTTGATTGAAGGTGCCCAACTGCCAAATAAAGCAGCTCTGAGAATCATCCTTTTTTTGCCATGCCATCAGTCCTGATCTCTTCTGCAAACTTATCCGAAGTGATTTTATATTCACTGTCAGACAATTGATGGAAATGTTTGCAAAGTTTGCTGTTAAAAGCTTTTTCAGATCCCAGGAAATATAAACAAGGAGAGGTTGGCACTATAGAATAGGAGCAGCCTTTTTTTCAGAGTATCACGAACACATCCAAACACACACATCATATATGTCTCTGCTTTCCACACAGCTGAATGAAGAAAGGCAGAACAATCTTGCTGGGAGAAAAGAGGCATCTCAGTGGGCTTGCTCACAGGTATGCTCATAAATGAGGAGTAGGATTCCCGTTCATATATGGACATCTTGACTAACTTCTGTAATACCAGCCAGAGCCTACCAGGAAGATTTTTTTCCCTTTTTCTTCATGTATTTTCTCTTCTTCTCAGACAGAAAAGAAAAATATATATATAAAAAAGAATGATTTGCTGAATTTAGGTGCATTTGGTAGTGGTCACTTTCTTTTTTTGTGCAGTTGATTCTTTGATCCAGAGCAAACTACTGGTTTGAATATAAGGGTTGCTTGTGCTAGTATTGGGTCATCAGAGATAAAAAGAATGAATGTAAAGACTGTGGGACAAAAGGAACATCTGATTTGGAGCCAGGTCTTCTAGGAGATTTATGGACAAAAAGGAGAAAAATTCCAAAGAAGGATGAATCATTCAAGGTCAGGAAAAATGTAGGCTGACATCCGAGGGGAGGTCCTGTGGGAAGAAAAGCAGAATTGTCTAAATGATGGGGCAGATATCCCGATGGGATTAGAGTGCTAGGCTCAGAAACAAAGAGGCTAAGATTAGAGTTGGTGTTTATGGCTTCCCCTTCCAGTCTAGACTTCATTTAAAAGTCAGGAGCTGATTCAATGCATGGAAGTAACATGACCTTGTGGTCACACAATAAGCTTGTTTTATAAGTCATATGCAGTTTCCATCTCTGTTTCCTCATTCAGTTTCTCTCTCTCTCTCTCTCTTTCCCTTCCTGCATAAATATTGTAGCTTCCAGTCCTAGGCATTTTCTTTGAGACCTTTATCAAGTCTTGCTGTCATCGTAGCTCAGACTTCATGTCCTGCTGTCATTAACCTCGCAGGCCCATGCTCTTCTCCCACTACACCCTCAAGTACTGCTATTCTTTCTTCTGGAGCCTACTGTTCCCTCTGTGTCTTTCTCTCCACGTTACCCTGGGTTCCTTCCCTTTGTGTAACTGCTGGATTTTATCTCCTCTGTATCTGATTCTTGCAGGTTTATTACTACATCCCCCTGGACTCCTCTGTAGGGTGTTGCCGAGAGCACTAGACAGACAGACGCCTGGTGTTCGGTGCAGTTGCTGGACCAAGCATGGCCTGCAGCATTTTAGAGATGCAATTGCAGGAAAAGTCATTCTCAGTCCTGACTGGAGCATTGCCAGTGCAGATGGCATCCTCTGGGAATATATAGCTGTTGAAAAGTATAACAAGTCACTACTGAGCATGTGCAAACAGTGATTTCCTGAAGGTGTAACAATTTTGAGCAGATTTTTACAGAGATGGCAAAAAGAAAACCTCTGACAAAGACCATCCTATGTACCTCATTTCACATTACAGTTGCAATTCTTAAGATTGATGGAATTTTCCAGAGAAAATATTGCTATTTTTTTCTTTTGTTCTTTTAAAAATCGGTGTCTTTCTTCATGCAGAAAGGTAAGAAAAAGTTTCTTAACAGACTGAGAAAATCAGTTTGCATAACTTCAGCTAACTTTGCAGTGACAATATTGAAATAAATTGAAATATGGAACGAAAAAAATCATTTCAGGATAAAATGAGCCCCATCATCTGTTCTATATAGCCTTCAGTATAACCTACTATTTGAAATAATCCAGGGGATCAGAATTAACACACTTGGCTGCTGAGGGGGGAAAAAAACCCACAAACAAATCAATGGTATTTTCAATAGCCTCCTTGAAGGATGACAGATCATGGCACCATGGCATCCTCCTTAACCTAATGAGGCAATATTGTTCCAATACAAGCTCAGAGGATCAGTGATTCAAACAACTTCCTGCAGCAACAAGGTTTTCCTTAGAGCTCTTCTACTCAGGTATTGACAAGTCCAAAGCCTGTTTAGTTTATGATACATGACTTTAATTTCCAAGTCTTTATCTATACCATGTGGCACTTCTCCATTTAATAAAGACCGGGTTTTGTTCTTCTGGGTTGTTCCATAACTATATTTTAACTGAATTTCTAATCGGTTTAATTACATCTTCTGCAAATGCAATCTATATTGATCTAGGATTCTATTTTGCTTAATTTACTTTTGGTTTTGAAATAGTATCATTTGAAAATCTTTACACATACAATTTGGTATATATTACTCTAAGAAATGGCTATCAAATATGATATTTCTTTTGTTGAACTTCGCTTCTGCTTCTCCTAAATTATCCTAACTATCACCAAATTCTGTTTTGCAAATGAATATTACAGAATTAGTGGATATCATTCTTTCTGCAGTTATGTAGTTGTTTCTCCCTTAATCTGTATATGTATTTGCTTATATCTCTCTTTTTAAATTCCTCGTTATAGCTCCCCTTTTAAATACCTAGAAGATTGATTTACCTATGGATATTTTTTCTCTGAAGTGGTTATGAAGTGATGCCTAAATTTCATTGTTTGGCAAGTGATATAAGGCACAAAATCTAAGAAATCCCAAATCTAGATCTTCACACCAGGCTAACCATGGAAAAAGTACTATTCCCTCCCCAGAGTAAATCCAGAATAAATATATTGATTCCAAAGGACATATTCTGAGCTGGCGTGCTTAAATGAGAAAACAGAATCTGACCTATTGATTTCTGCTAGCTATTTGTATTTGCCTCTGTCATAATCAGATCAGGTCTGTAGTGTGAAATAAAGTTTCTCAAGGTTGTGCCTTCAGCTTGTTAAGACTCATTACAGCTTAAGAAGTCTCCCAAGTACTAGGTGTACATTAAAATTACCATTTAAGGAATGCTACAGAAATTGGAAATTAAAAATAGGAGAAATCTTCAATTGGAGTTTAGAGGAAATTCTGGAAATTGCATTTCACAGAGTCACAGACTATTGGGGGTTGGGAGGCACCTCTGAAGATCATCTGGTCCAACTCCTCTATTCAAGCAGGGTTGCCTCACGCAGGTTACCCGGGACTGTCCTGTCGGGTTTTGAACATGTCCAAGGATGGAGTTGCCACAATCTCTTTCATGTCTTTCCAACCTTATCACACGTGTCTATCAAAGGAAATTCTCGGTCATCAAGGTACAAGAGTCAGGAATCAAGTGAACTTTCAGAGACTGTGCTTTCTCGTAGGGGGAAGATTTAACTGATTTGTACTCAAACAGACTGAGAATGGAGGAGGAACTGCCCACTGAGCCACGTGGGGGCAATAAGGCTCCCTATGGAAGCATCAGCTAATAGTGAGAAGAAATATATTCATGATGAGGATTTTAATGGCCAGGATTTCCAGACACAGTGAACCATTCCCTACTTGGCCCTGAGTCCCATTGCTTATTTCTACAAGGTTTCTGCAAATTAAGTCTGATTCTCCTGAACACCTCCAGTCAAAAGTCACTAGTGTATCTTTCACTATGTACTCGCTTCATATCTTGAACAGGAAAAAAACAACAGAAAAACTATTTCACATCATTCAGGCAGCTTGCATATTCTTATATCTGAGTGTCAATATTCCAGGCTTTAGATTTATCCTTCCTTAGTGTAATGAAAATCAAAGAAATAAACCTGCCTCCAAATGCTAAAAAAGGTTATAAAATAATTCGGTTCAGAAATATTATTAGCTAAAATCAATCACCATATTCATTATCATCAATCCTTCGTCACATTTCAGTATTCAATTACAATTTTGGCTTTCCTTGAACTGCAATATATATGCAACATAAATCCCCCTCACATTATTTAGATGGGCACAAGCACAGTGGCAGTTTTTATGACCACAAACACACCTTGTGAACCAAATGTTGGAAAGAAATAAAAGGGTACCCCCACAAAGGAATAACAATGGCTTTATCGTCTAATCAAACTTCCATATGTTGCAATTTCAGAGGATTATGTCAGTAAATAACTCGTTTCTTCCAAGATCTGCCAGCGTCAGATTTCCAGTTATAGCTGTAGAAGTCCAGTTTCTGAGTATCTGAAGGACAGTCGATTTTGCTCTGCTATTGCAAATCCCAGAAGCTCAGGCCATCAAAGCTGTTGATTCAACTGCTCTCATCATCTAAGAGGTGTCTGGCTGCCCTTGGGCCATAGGACCATTCAGTCATTGGAAGAAGACAGTGCCTTGGGCACACAGGCTTTTCCCTAATTTTTACATAAAAAGTGCTAGGAGTCTCACCATCTCTGTGTCCACTTAAGATCCTCTATGAACAGAATTAGCTCCCAGATTTCCGGTTAAGCTGGGCTCTCCAGCTGCTCTGTGCAGCTGGAATGATAAGAAGTTGCCAGATTGCAGGAAATAATTAAAATTTCACAAAATTACGAATATGTAAACCAAAGCATCTGAATTTCTGTCGGTAGCTGGAAAAACAGCCATAGTAATTGACCCTTATAAAATTCATACAATTATACACTGCAAGTGGGAAAATAAGTATAACCAGGTGAAGGTGATGATACGATGTGCATAACTCCATGTCAATTCCCCATTTTTCTCCATTTTATTTTAATTCTGCTGAAACAGAGGCCAGAATTTGTGTTTCAGGAGCCCTCACACAGAGTTAAAACCCATAGAATCCAATAATCTATTTATAAAATCCTGAGCACAAGTTGCTGGAATTTCCCAGGCAGCTTCCAAGAGACAAACTGCAGCAATTTCTTAGAAAGTACAAGTTCTCTGCATAAGTACACTCTAAATAATATCTAGCTTAATAGTATCTAGCTTATTTAATCTGTAAATACATATAATCAGGGAATGTCTGGTTTCTTTTGGAAAAGTATCCTAGGTTTGTTCATGGGTTTTTTATTACCTTGGGGTTTTTTTGAGTAGATTAATCAGGAAAGTAGCACCTTGATTCTTCCACAAATAATTGTGAAAGTTCCTGAGATTGCTTGGATTGCTTGCAATCTAAGAGCTTGCTTCAGCTCTACTTTCTCCTTTTCCCATCAGATGATCCTATTAGGTAATCCCTGTTCTTAGGTCAGTCTGCCTCCTTTCTCATGCCCTCTCTAGAGCTTGTGGGAAGTTTGTGCAATCAATTTGGCTCCCTAATCCAGTAAAGAACTCTCACACTTTTTTTACCAGCAGTTTAGTGAATTAAAGTGTTTCACACAGTAGTCCTGAAGTGGCAAAAGTTAAATGTCCGGAGTGCACTGCCTGTGGGGAGAGAGAATAAAACCCCACCTTTTGATGGCAGCAAGCCACGAGCAAGCAGGTCAGCTCAGTTTGAACGAGTTCCCCCAAAGACCTCCAAGCCTTACTGACAAACTGGCCAGAGAGAGCTCCACAGCCAGCACCTGTGCTTTCCAGCTAAAAGTTATGTAGTTTCTTTACTAAGGACTACAGAGCTAGAGAAACACATTGAGCCTGGCAAATAAACCGTCCATTTTGACCTCTAGAGGTCCCTACATTTTGCCATTAAAATTACCCCTATCAGCTAAGGATTTATAAGCCTAACATGAGCCAGAAGTGATCCTGCTCATCCTTTGTGAGGACAGAATCCCAGTGCACATAGTAAATGGCAAAACGTGAGCTCCAAGATGTGAAGCTTCAGTGTGTGACGACTGCTTCCTCACATTTTTACCTCTTAATACATGAAGGGGGGAGGGCAACATCAACCTAGCAAAAGTTTCTTCAGGAAGAAGTGAAAGGTTTCAGTGTGTAGCAATAGTATGATCTATAATGCTGTCTGGAAAGAGGAATGCTTTAAGTATCAGACTAATGAGTGATGAAATCACAGTATTACATGATTCAGAGTTTACCTGAGCAGTGTTATTTGTCAGGAATGAAAAAAAAATAAGAAAAGGAAAAAGAAATGTTATGACTTGGCTGAAAAGAATGCACTGAATAAACTTTTTTATTAATTCATCCATCTTTGCAAGTGGTGTTTGGTGGTGAAGTGAATGGTGTAAGAGCCAAGAAAAGGTCTGCAAGGAAAGATTCAGAAAATAGTGAGACAGGGAAGAAAGCTGCTAAAACTCCATTTAGCTATAGCAGATAAAGATTTGTTTGCCTTAAGCAAAGCCTTCCAAAATATGGCCACAGACTACAATAAAACTTTTGCTGGGCTAACAGGTGAGGAAGCAATATACTTTTCATCATTTTGTACTAGCAGGTTGGAAATAAGCACGTATATCTAAATGTTAGCATGGCATAGCCAAGCCCTTGCCTGAGATTTTGGAGTTACACGTCTTGTAGAGACCTTGTAAACTCACAGAGATGAGGAATCTTCAGGAACCTCTCTGGGGTCCTAGCTGGATTCACAGTTCTTTATTTAAAGTCATAATCAGATGAGTTTCTTCTGAGCCATCTGTTTACATATACTGTCTACAGTCTCCTAGGCTTTGTGGAAAAGATAAGCATTATTTAAAAGAAACCATCTCTGTTTTTCCCCCCTCCTTGCTTACTGAATTAGACTAATAAAAAGTGTATCTTTTTAAATCAACTAACAGTGACCCTGACCACAGAGATGGATTTACTGTTGGTGTTTGTGAACTGTCATTTTTATAGTTTTATTTCTGGATAGCCAGCAAGATGCTACAATAAGTTTCTGCAGTCTGGTTTGTGATATGCAAATATTGGGAATTCATGATTATTTAATTACAAAGAAAAGAATGTTTTGTCCTTTCTCTAGGAAAGCAAGTACCAACAGAGATATGCAACAGGCTTGTAATTTGATAAGAGGTCTCTTACTGAAGTTCTTTTATTTATTCTCAGGGGACCCCTTGAGCTTTCCCAGATCTACCATGTACCACAGAACTGCCTGATGTTCTTCATCAGCATTTTAAAAAAGAAATTGTTGTAAATGAGAATTTACAGTGGCAGCCCTGGTTTATTTTATTCAATGCCCATCACGTCATAATTGTATTACAAAAGTTTGGCAGCGTTTCACAGCTGCACTAAGTCATGCTAATGGGAGGTGTCCAGTTGCTAATGTTGGAAACCTGCTTCTATACAGAAGCTGATTGAATAGTTTTACTCACTAGTAAAGGCTCACTGATTTCTTTTGCTTTTTTAAAGAGAGGCCTCACATTATCCAATTTGTCTATCTGATGAAAAGCTTCAGTAAAGGATGGATACAGCCATGGAAAGCCATACAGAATGAAATCTGAGTGTTTACAAAACCCCCAAAATGAAATTTTCAATATACACTTATTTTTTTTCTAATCAGAAAAGCACTGCAAAGAGCCTTCTCAATCAACAAATTTAAAGTAGCTTCAGGTTTATATGGCACCTTTGAGCCTCTACCAGATTTTGTTAATCTTACAAGCACGTCTTCTATACAGCTATGTAAAGCTCAGCTGAGGCCAAAGTGCTTAAGGTCATATTTAATAAAGGGCTGCAGCACTGCTGACAGTGGAGGTTACACACTACAGTAACCCCTAGGTCACTGCATAGGTGCAGGGTAACGCAGCTACAGCTAATGCCAAAAGTCCCTATGGAAGTCCTTCCTCCCACTGGCTCCCGAACAGCCCCTGTGCCACCTCCCCACAAGCGTCTCTTCTCCGCCCCTTTCCTGCAAGGACGAGGATGCCCCATGTCTCCCCAGTGCAGAGGAGCCCACATGCTCTCCTGCGCATGCAGCCACCTTCAAATGCTGAGCACCCCTCCCTCCTCCTCCTCCTCACCTGTGACTATCCCTTCTGCTCGTCCTCAGTCAAGCAGGCACAGTCCTCACCTGTCCCCAGCAGCGTCTGACACTGGCCTTGTTTCTGCATGCCCAAGGGGCTGAATCTGTCATGGGACATGAGGAAGCAGACCCTGACCATGACCAGTGCTTGGCCGTGTCTCCAACTTAGGGTCGAGGGGGAAGGAAAGTGTGCTGGGGCTCGCTGCTGCAGCAGCCTGGACACGGGGGAGCAGGCCAGCACAGGGACAACTCTATGGCAATTTCATCTCATCTCAGTGAAGGCAGCCAGACAGAGCAGCCTGGGGACTAGTTTTGGCCTGTGGGTTCCCTGCCTTAGACTTCACTGGCAGGTGGATGTGTGACAGCACCACCACCTCAAACCTGAAGTGTGTTTGAAAAGCAAGTGCAGCCCCCGTTATGCACTGGCAGCTACTAACTCATTAGCATGCTGAGCATGCTCCATACACAAATCCAGCCTCGGCTCTTCAGGAAACCCGAGTGCAAATGCTATATTCTGGCTCTGCAATGAGATCCAGGCTCTCCAGGTAGCACAGCCCATCAAAGTGATCTGCAATGGTGCACTAAGATGATGAAGCTTCAGACACCAAAAGGAGTTTCAAGTTTGTAAACACCATCTATGCATTTGGGTGAATCTTAGACATAATGGCAGATGTGGAATTAAACCCAGAAATAAATATTATATTGTGTACAAGTGATTGTTCAGCTTGTTGTATGGGACCAGCCTAACTGATGTCAATACAGAAAAAAAATTAAACCTGAGTGACCCTGAAAGATGTTATATAAAAAAAGCATATCCAAGTTATTAAACTGACATATGACCAATAGCGTAAATGCTTACTCTCTGTTTTCCTTTGTCCCCAGCTGTTCCTTTCTAAATTTGAAGAATCAGGGTGCCTCAGTTTCACGTCCAGCCTTGCGGGGTAGATTGCACCCATATAGCTCATGCGTTTTAGAGCACCTTTCCTACTAGGCTGTAAGCAATTCTGAAAGGAGATAACTTGTCATAACCTGTCATCAGAAGAGAAGCCACCTTTCATGGTTTTGTGTCATATACAGCACATTCAATGTGGAAAAGCATGAAAACAGTGAGCATACTGTTGCTTATTGAAAGAGCTTCTTCAAAAGCTCTTATAGCTTCTCAAAGGGCTTGAGCCTTCAGCTGAAGAACTGAGGCACTGAACGACGAAACTTGAGGTACGGTCTTTCTTTCAGGCAATAATTATGATTTTTGTTGGATAAATTAAGTCCTTGGAGTGGGAATAAAAACTCTCCCCTCTTTCCATGAGAAGGATGGAATCTTCATGATGGATGGGAATTAATATCATCCATGGACTCAGTGGCCAGTTCTTGATACCTTCTGCTTGGCACACAGCCTTTTGCCGTTCCCCATATTGAGAAGGAAAGGCATTTGCCTGAAAAATTCCTTTGAAATGCTCATCTTATGTTGCCACAGCCTCTTTGTAAATCGTATTCTCTATGATTTCCAGCTACCTGTAGAAGACAGGACCTTATGGCTACACAGCAGGAGAGAGAAATATATACCAGTATGATCAAATTACTTATAAATTTTAAAATAAAATGATTCAGAAGTAAGTACTTCTTAGGATATGGTCTGCAAAACAGGACCACACTGACAAAGTAAAGCTTGCATGTCTAACACTTTTAGTTAAGAAATTCAAAGACGACATAAAAATAGGAACATTTAGCACAACAGACTATTCTCAAAGTAGATTTAAAATATAGTTCACTTTTCAGCATTGTACAAAAGACTGTTAAAATAAATGGTGCTAATTTAGTGTGAGTGTAAAGTGTTCTGATTGACAGCTGCGGGAAATTTTATTCAGAAAACAGTGCTAGAGAGGCAAATTTCTTTACATTGTCATCACCAATTTGCCTTACCTGGAAAGAGCTATCATAGGGGTAATTACTGTGTCAAACGTACTTGTATGCTTGTATGTTCTTTTTTTTTTCTTTTTTTTTTTTGTCTGTTTTTTGTCATGTGGCTTCTGTCTCACTAGGATTTCAACTGGTACTGTCGAACGCATTTTATTTAGTCCTGCAAACAGACATCGCAGGTACCATAATAATCACAATGCTTTGAGCCACGTGGCAGACCCTGGACAAAATATTCAGCTCACTGCCACAGTGCCGTGTTTGTCATTCGGTGAATGCATCTACTTTTAGTATGTTTAAGTATTTTGAAAGCACTTATTTCTGCCTCACAAACTGGCGTGGAGGCTGTAGCTGCATGAGCAAGAAGTGCAGCGCAACAGGAGAAGGACGTAACAGCTGGTGCTGACAACAGTGCCCATGTTCAAAGTATTTCCACTGTTTTGCTTCAGACTAGCCCCGCTCTGATGCAGTGTTCATGATTGACACACATTAGGTCTACCCTGGGGGCCTATCTTCCAGTTTAGATTAGCCCGTGAGGAATCTACTTCGCACGTTCTGAGACTGAGAATCCCAGTTGCAAGAAGATTACTCTACTTTGGGAAAATGGGCATTTGAGTAAAACTCTAAGGATAAAAAAGAAAGGTCTTTAGTGACCTTGAGCCAAATTAAGCCACTGAGAGTGCTTTGCTAAGCTTCGGATCAGCCCCTTGGGGAAGTTCTAAGCAGACCTAGTGATCCCTTCGTGTTCTCTGCAGGTTAAAAGAAAAATTAGAATTGAAGTTAATACTTTTTGAGCCTAAAATCAATATAACTAGGAATAATACAGCAGTGAAAAAGTGATTTTAATTCAAAACAGAAAGCAGAATGCATTCCTGGTCATTTTAGATTTATAAAAATTAATTAACAATGACACAACTACAAGCAAGCTGGCTTATTGCATGTCTTTCTAAGTCTGAGACAATCAGCTTAACAATCATGCTTAGCATAATTGGACTAAATGGAGAAATACATCTGAAAATGGCACAATCACAATCAATATAATTGACCAGAAAAGGAGGGGGGGAGCTGCTTTGTTACATCCCTATGCAGCCAATGAAATGCCCTATTTTCATAAGACTATCCCATAGAGGTTTAAATTTAAAATTATAAAGAATATGTTCAGCAGCCTACAGGAAATGAGTTAGAATTCCATTCAGTTCCAAGAGTTCTCACTTCAAATCAAAGTTTTGATGACAGACTTTGAAGAAAATAAAGGTCTTGTCCCAGTGAGACGTTAACTGATCTCAATTACCTTAAAGCTAATCAGTGTTAAGGATGCTGCAACTTAATAGTTTCTGATGGAGTACCAAGGCTTACCTATATTTCCCTGCCACTTGAAAAAAAAAATGCTTTTAGGAGTTCTTCATACTGAAGATTAATCTTGTAAAAATTCATGCTATGCTGAGGAATGGAAATGCAGATTCCATTCCAAAGACACATGAAGAGCTTTGACAGTCACATAGTGAGTCTGAATCTGGATTGGAAGAAAATGATTTTGAAAAGTACATAAAATTTTTTCTCACTATATCACCAAAGCTGTTTGGAGGTCTTATTTGTGCATTTCTTTATAAACTACTCTTCCATCATCAACTTGTTTTTATCAGATTTTGCTTTCATTTTGAATAGTTCACATTAATCATTCTTATTCGGGGGAAAATCCTTGTATTGTGCTCAATGGAAAATTTCTGATGTTAGCTCTCGAGTTGAACTCCTTAATGTAGTTTTCGCCTCCAGGTGTACTAGTTTCTTTGGCAAAAAAAAAAGTCGTGCAACTTTTTTGACCCATATTATTTTTCTGTAGGCTTAGTTGTAACTAATACCAAAATGGGCACTAGATCAGAAACACAAAAATGTAATACAAAGAACCTTTAGCTCTCTTCATACGAGCTGTCCACTAGTGTCTGGTGTGCTTTTTTTGTTTGTTTGTTTGTTTCTGCTTCTATTAGAAGGTAACATTAATGACCATAATGTTTCTTTTAAACATATCTAACTTTATGAAAAGATACTCAAAAACTTTGTCTTTCTTGAACACAGCAGGAATCTAAGAACTGGTGAATTTCTACTAATTTTTCTTTCTTTCTTCCTTTATTTTTTTTTTCTATCCAGCATAGCCTTCAAAAAGATTCATTTTCTCAGGTTTATTCTGCAAGTGATTCTCTGACTGTTTATAGCTGTCTGCATCTGCTGTGTTTCTGCTGTACCTGTGCACACATCGACACCCATTGAGTTTGCCTTTTTTGTTGGCTATCAAGGAAAAGAGACTTCCTTCTTCATTTATCATGACTGAAGAACAGCCTAAATGTCCTCAAGCTCAGTGAGATTTTTTTCAAATATCAGACTAACAAAGAAAACAAGGAGAGATGAAGCAAAATATCAGTTCAGTTTAAAAATATACCTATACGGCTGGACGGTGAACACAGGAACATGGGTGCTTTGCAGGGGGAAGGGAGAAACCTGGAATTGTGCAACACTTTTTTGTAGTGTATCCCCAGGGAAAGGGTGAGAAAGTCATTACTTGGCTCATTGATTTCAGTGCCTATTTTGCCTGTGTGGAGAATATGAATAGGCACATGCATCATTTTCCAAGAAGCCTACATATTAATGAAATTAAGACAAAAGTTGTAAACAAAGCTATTGACGCAGATGCATTAATCAGAAATGGCAGCACTTGAGTCTTTTCTATCTATAATTAATATGGGCCCAAATTCTCAATGCTTTATTCAGTGTTCAGCTGAACCAATGAGAGCCACAAATTGCTCACCTGTAAAAAAAGAAAAGCAAAAAGCTCTATACCAACATGCTGCCTCCCTCCAGTTTACCCGCTTAGGAATCTGCAGGTGTTCAGACCTTCACAGACCAAAGAGATGGGCTAGACAAAGAAGAAATGTTGTGGAAAGATTTATCCCTTGCACTGACATTTCTTAGAACTGTAAAAAATAAAGCCTCAGATTCCTTTTGTTTTCTGCTCCTTCTGATTAGGTGACCAGAGTTTCCTTCATACTGAAAGACTGACAGTAGAGGTCTTCTCTCCTTCCCCTTCCTTTACTTCTCTCACTTATGTTCTTCCAGAATTTTGAAACTCTTCTAATCTCAATGTCATTTATTATAAATAAATAAATAAATAAATAATAATTTTTTTTCTTCTTTGATCCTACAGGATTTTTAGATCAGTCTCAGTTTTTCATCCTTCCACTCAAGGACGTAAAGATATCATGGACTTTCTTGAGTTTTGTTCAAATTCAGAAAGATCTTTGAAGATTAGGGAACTCTATAAACATAAATGGAACTAAAGCTTAAAATAATATACCTAAAGTTCTTCTAAAGTAGTGGGTTTTCCTGAGCTATTAAGATGAGTTCATGAAGCAAATTCTTTAAGTTTTGAGATAATACAAGCAATGAATGCTTGAAATATCCTCAGCTGCTGAAACTTTCCAAAGGTCAAAGCATAATGCGTATAGTAACTCAGTACATTCCCAACACGTAGTGATGACATTTTAATCTTTGGCAAAATCCAGGATATACACAGTCAGACTCTTGCTGTGATATTTGACACTTGACAGATTTTAATCTAACGTTTCATGATGCCAATTTGAAATTTAATGAAGTAATATTATAATTTGATGAGATTTTTATTTTTTTTCCAGAAAATGGTGTACAGCTAGCCTTAAAAGGATAACAGCAAATAAAACCACAAACTAGCCTAGCATTTATAGTGCAAAATCTCATTAGATACAGTCCAATATTCTGAGGAAAAGGTTGCCTTAACACCACTTCTCATTTGACAAGCTTAGGTGGAACCTCCCCATCATAAGCCAGGAAAATCAGCAGGGTGTGATTTCCTTTCTTAAATCTGCCTCCTTGCTGACCTTACCCCAAGGCTAAACCTGCCAGAGGCTTCCATTCATGATCGCTTATACATTTTGCCAGACTTTTTCCCTCTGACTGCAGGCTATAAATTATTGTCTGCTTTCTGGTACCGTCTAAGTAAAATAGTGTGTGTGAACAGTGATGGTTAATGATGACCAGATGTTTGGATCTTAAACTATGACATCTTTCTTAAGATAATGTTTGAACACTTACTGCCTTTAACATCATTTCCTTCTGTAGCTTTGGGCAAGTCAGCTGTGGTAAAAAAAATAATGTGCATTAAGTTTGTCTGTCTAGCTTAGGCTATCTAAAGTTTAATTTCTCAAAAGTTTCTGAGCCCTCACAGCAGCTAGAGGCAAAAGTAAGTCTTCAGCATATTTGAAAGCTAGACCATAAATATTTGAAGTCAAGATCTTAAATTTGGTGGTAGGCCATTTTAGGTGTAAAAACAAATTGCTGAAGAGCAAAAGAAAACATAGCCAGGATGCGTACACATAACCTTCTGCTCAGATGCTCAAGCCGTCCGACCACACACTTTGTACAGATTCTATCACGCTCTTACAGAAAATAAACAGAAGAAAACTGGACACGTGAGTACAGAGTAGCTTATGTTCCCCAAGAGCATACTCTTCAACGATCATGCTGATGAGTAGACATGAGATGCTACTTAAAAATGTTGACTTTATCAGGAGGACATGGTTTTATCCACCTGAAGGAAACAAGCTGACTCAGGAGTTAATGTTTTTTCTCAAACTCATGATTCATTTTGGAAGTAGAAAAGGAAACAGTTTATACTTACAGTGAAATTGTATGTATAAACATACATTCAAAGAAGGGTCAAAAATTCTGTTTTCAAGGGAAAGTTGCTTTTGTGCTGTACAGCAGCCACTATATAAGTTCATCTTACCATTGCTTGATCTGCTAGCTTCAAGTTCAATTTACAACAGAAAACTGGCCAGTCTAGGATCTGTATAAAAGATTGTCCTGTATATAGTGATAACTTACAGCAATAAGATGTCCATCTGCATTTTGCTTATGAATGAATGATAATGTGCACCACTAAAATCAATACGGCACGTCTACACTTTTTCCCTCTTTGCTTCCACCTTTTAAAATTAACAGTAACATCTTCTGAATGTATAGGTGAACTTTAAAAATTGTGAATCTGCTGTAAAACAAACAAAGAAAAAATCTATGAAATGCCTTAAGTTTGCAGTTCTGATCTTGATTCCAAGAAAAAAATTACGTAATTAATGCACACCACTTTGTTTAGGAAAGAGTAACCAAATCTGATACTGTCCCTGGCAATAACCTGTTAGAAAGCTATAAACTGAAAATAATAGTCTGCCATTTGTGCATATTGAAGAACTGCTAGTATTGCTTGCTTACTTTGTTTTGATTTTCACATATAAGGTACTTCTACACTCTAATAAATGTAATTAAGGCCATTTCAGATATTTCTAATCATGGAACCATAAACTTTCCAATTCAATTCCTGTTTAATGATTGTACTAGATACTATTTCATAACTGATCTGAGGTAATTATTTTGAGGTAGAATTCTAATCTGATCCTTCTCAATATGTGTTGTCAATATTATTTGTAGTTAGATTAAAATTCTTAATAGCAGAAAGCCAGTGAGCATAGCAAAGCTTGTTGTAATAGTTGCACAGCCTGCTAGAATGATGGTCTATTATGTAAGTCTAGTACGCCATGGAAAAATGCCATCATTCGGAAGCTCTTCCCCAGAGAATTAATTAATGAAGTAATATCAGATCATTATCAAACACCTTTTACAGTGTCATGAGTAACACAAATGGGCTATTATTAATATAATTTAACTAAAAAGCAACTCTCACCGTTAAACTCACATTTTATAACTTAAGATGGCATAATAAATATAAGATTTTTTCTGAAAAAATAAATTCTGTTGAGAGTTACTCAGGTCTGGCTACTTTCCCAATATACTTAATCTCACTGGGGAGGCCTTGCATATTTCCCTTTAGCCAGTTAATCAATAATTAAGAAAAAAAAGAGTGACAAATTGACAAGAGATGACCATAAGCTGTTACAAATAAACCATACCATTTCTGGTCAAAGTAGGATTCAGAAAGCTGAGGTGGTGTCTCTTGGCTGTCTGCAACGTGGTAAGCATTTTTTCCAAGGTAATAAATGGCCTCTTTACTGAAGGCCAAGGGTCGTAACAGACATTCAGAACTACAAGGAAGGATACTCAGACTAGCATTAGGAAAAAAAGAATTAGAAAAAAGAATATGAATTTGAAGGACTCAAGGTTCCAGAATAATGTTTACGGTATACATCTCCTCCACTGAAAGAATCATGCTTTATCGGAAAGAAAAATGCAGTGCTTATCAATTAAAGGAGCACAGAAAGTATTAAATGGCATAATTGAACACCTAAGAAAGGAGTAGATCTTCAGGATGTAATTATTGGCTCTGCCCAACCCAAAATGTCACACTTTTTCTATACTTTTTATCCTATAGATTTTACATACATTATGACTGGTTATGCCCTAACAGAAAGGGTATGACTTGCACCTTACCACGGGCTTGAGGTCAAACCGGTAGACAAGCTGTACAATCTACACTTGTGTTTAGGCTAATAGACAACTGCTTGACCGAGATGTTCCAGTCAATAACTGTCTAATCAACAACCTTTTAAATACTGCCATTGATTAAGTAAGTTAAATTCACTCTCTCTCTCTTATCCTTCAGACTTCTATTCCAAAATCTGTCCATACAGAAAACATGAAGAGATGGAGAGAAATTTAATATGACTTCACTCATGCCAAAGGAAAAGATAGAGACAAGATGGATTCCCTTGGGTTAAAACTTCAAAGTAAAAAAACATAGTGCAGTTGAGTCTACATATAGAATTGTAGCTGTGACCTTAAGATGTGAGTTTTCAAGCTTTTACTGTAGACTTAACATTCTTTTAAGGGTAGAGCATGATGGACATGTTTCAGGGGGTCAAAATGAGAAAAAAAATGGTAGGTTGCAATCAAGAAGAGAAGCCAATAAACTCAACAAAAAAGTAAAAAGAAAAAACAATGATCAGCAAACATATAGGATTATAGCTAGAATATGTGCAGCCTTCTTGCCTACCCTGAGCCAGGGAACCGTATACAGACAAGGATAATACATTTCTGTCCTGTCACCAAGTTACTTTCACATTAGATGAAATTTCCACATGATTCTGATGTAATTTTTGTTCCACCTGATTTATGAAGTTCTCCTGGATGAGATAAAGGTAAAACTAAGCTCTGCAGAGGTGGAGTACAGAACTGGTAATCATTGCTCTTTACAACTTTTACTAGGTCGGTGTTTTTTCTTAGGTAGGAATGCCCAATGCCAAGGTTATTCATATTCAGGACCAGTAAAGGCAATAGAAAATAGTTTTTTCACTTCTGGTAGTAGCTAGTGCCTCCCATTTGAAATCTGTCTTCATACAGGCCTCAGAGCAAAAATTTATGGAAAACAAAATCCCAATTTCATGGGGGGAATAGAACAATTACAATCAATTAGCTTTTCATAAAGGGCTTTTGCAAATCACCTGAGTGAAAAACATTGCCACAAATAGTTGTGCAGTGTTGGCCTGTCCATTTTCTGTTACAGAATATACAAATAATTTTTAGCTTAATGGTATCAGCAGTTAATAGGAACTTTACACAGAGCCATTAATTTGTAAATGTATATGCAGCAGATCAGTTACCACGTTTTACCAACAATTTAAATTATTTGAATCACAAAACTGAAGACAAAAAAGCCCTTACTTCTCATATTATCACAGATGTTTCTTCTCTCAGACACTCTTTTAAAAGAATAGTTGACACAGGTGTCTTCATACAGCCGAATAAAGAGCTGCTAGGGAGTTCATCCAGTGTGGAGACTTCATGAACCTGAGCACAGCTAAAGAAATGCTGGTGGTTTTAAATATGTCAAGTGATTACTTGTTTAAGTAGAACTTCTACTAACTTTTTAAAAGAGACTTGCTCTAGTGCATGCTTTTCCTTCAAGTTTAAAGTAATTTCCATCTAATCTCTTAATATATAAATCGTATCTAGAAATTGCTTCATATCAATTATGTTCTCATTGTCTGTTAAATGCAAACAAATACACAGATCTGTTAGTCTCCTGTGATTTCAGCTGTGTTCTTTGAAATTATGTGCCAACACTGTGAGTGACATATCCACCCTCTGGTAATTTGTCAGTGACAAATTATTCTTTAATTAAAGTTTCAGGATGGATTTGCTTGTACTCAAGAAAAGATGGCTTTCCAGTTTTTATCTGCTGGCACCAAGTAGCAGTGCAGATCTATAAGAAAAT
Source organism: Rhea americana (assembly GCF_003343005.1). Lineage (NCBI taxonomy): Eukaryota > Metazoa > Chordata > Aves > Rheiformes > Rheidae > Rhea > Rhea americana. The sequence continues at coordinate 1,945,247 of NW_028186712.1, forward strand.
ATTGTCATTTTTCATGAAGATATATATAAATGTGTGTACACACACACACACACACACACACACTAGCCCCAAGTTTAAACATCTTTCCTGACAAAAAATGCTGATGCAAATCAACATACATTTCAGTAGACTTGTGTTGATATATGTCTGTTCATCATACTTGTACTCATGACTTGTAATTTAATAATGCCTCAGCGAGTTTTGATTTTTCTTGTAAGCCTCCAATGCAGTTTAGAGCAAAGGCAAGGGATAAAAGTTTCTGGATTTCATTGTTCAGGATGCAATGCCAAGGCACTTGTACCCTTTACTGAATCTGGTGCCTCTTGATTTCAGAGAGAGTGGATCAACCCCAGAAATATCCTATGAGTTGAGCTAGATTCTGTTGTGATTCACATCTCTTGCAATAAAGTATTCATCAACATAAATCAGATATGCAAACTAGATATAAGATACGTAGATACTAGGTATTTAATTGGAATACAACATCTCACTTTTTTTAATTGGAGTTTTTTTCTTTTTTTTGTAGAACTGATCTACAATGGAGGACTTATAGGAAAAACAAAAAAAGAGAGAAGTGATACAGATCTTTTTTTCCTAATAAGGGTCTGCATGATTTAAAAAACAAGAACATGTTGATTCTTTCAAGTTCTGAATTTGCCTAACCACTCAGCCAAGCACTTCTTGCTACATTTTCGCAGTGAATTCATTTTCTAGTAGCAGACTGCTTTCTTTCTGGCTTTTTTTTTTTTTTTTTTTTTAATCTCTTGTCTGATGCAAGGTGAAGAGTTGGGAGTGAAAGAGCTGACAGATTTTCTCTTCACAGACAGGTGTGATTTAGGGGTATTATTTCTGTTTTCAGTATACTGTGAATCACACAGATTTGGAGTGCAAGGATTGCAAAAATTTAATGAGTCAAATCCTTAATAAATATTTACATCACTTGTGCAAAACTAAATAAACTGCAGTCCGGAGCCCTGTAGCCTTTCATAAAAAAATGTAAACTAGCCCCCACAGGACATGTCAGCTTCTCATACATCATACAACATCCAACACAAACATTCAGGAGCAGCAGCATGCTTTGCAGCATTTATTAAACTTGCTCCTTTATCCTCCCTCCATTTGACTCTTCTAATAATGCACCATGTGGCCAAAGATTACTGGGCTTATGTTGGCTTTTTTTAATGAAAAAGTCACAAAGTATGTGCCGTGGAGACATGAGAAAACTGGTAGCTATCAGGAGAGAGCGTGGGATCTGGAATGCAGCACAGCATAATTGCCACGCAAGTTAGCTTCCCTTACTAATTTCTGTCAAAATCCTAATTCGTATCTTATTTCCTTCCAGTTTCCTGCTACAATTAGGTACTTCATAAAAAGGTTCCTTTTAGCAATGGTATGCAAGAGATTAATAAATAACTATAGTATGCTTGTAGCTATAAGTAGGTGATTCTAAACAGCTTATTATTGTTTGGGCTCTGTAATAATGAACTATTTATTAAAACATATATTCATCTTTCCTTGACCTTTTAATTAAAGTCTGATTTATAAATAATTCCAAAGTAATGGCCTAAGCTAATTTATGAAGTAGTGTTAACTCTCTAAAGTGTTCACAATTTACAGATGTTAAACCATGCTCATTCTATTTTGGATATCACACACGTATTAAATCCACTTTCTTTTGCATTTGCGTTTGCTGCCTGGCCTCCTCACACTTCTGCTTTTCACCATCCTTCCCCGAACATTCACTGTGCTTCACTTCAACCAGGGACCCCATTTTAATTTATACTGGCCGCTTCATCCAGAAGTCATTCCTTTCTGGTGAGACAATATCTCTGCCAGAGACTTTTTTTAAAAAATTAAAAATTTTACATGATGGGACTGTTGCCAGCAGGCCAAAAAAAGCTTATAGCCTGGTCTGGTAACAGTTTGAAAACCATAGGCTTCAAACAAGGTTTTAACATAAAAAATTTGTATGAACACTGATTTATATTCATAAAACATACATGATCATGCTCAAGATGTTTTAAATCTTCTGCTTTAACTGATGAACAGCAATGCCTAAGTTATCCTTTCCTTCATGAAATGGATAATGGTGCTCTTTTAAGACACGCTGCATTGTAATTACTGCTTTGCTACTGCAGTGTACTTTGGGGAATTGTAGCTCACAGAACAAAGGTATCTTGCTTTTAGTTGCTGAACAGGCAATTAGCTTGCCCCAAAATGGCATGTTCATATCCCAGCAGCCCCATGAAGCAAGGAAAAAGTCTATACATCATATCCTGAGCTCTCTCTTGTTTCAGAGTCTGAGGTTTCTTTCACACATACTGCTAATCTGCGCTTGTCAGCAAAAAAATCAGAATAATAAAGCAACATTTCACTCCTGTTTGTCACTTGTCATATCTTTTCCACCAGAGGCAATTTGCACTGACCAGTTGTAGCAATCTGGGGACACTCAGCACATGGGCTGCCTCCTCATTGCCCACCTTTTTCAGGAAAGATATTGGGTAGCACATGCTTGGGGAGAATTTGTCTTAATTCCTGGCACTTGGTTCAGTCCCCAGACTTTCACAGGTTGGGGGGAAGCTTGCTCCATGAGAGCAAGCTTCCAGGGATTCCTGCAAAGCATCACTTTACTTGAATGCTACTCACAGAAAAAAAGAATGTTATATATTTTTCACATACATCCATGTCTAAAGTTGAAACTTAGAAATGAAAAAGAATACCTTTGTTCTCGCAAAGCAGATTATTACATTTTGAGGAACAATGTCACAAAAAAAAAAAATAGTATGTAAAAACGAAATATAATAAAACAGACATCAATCACCTTCCCTTGCTGTCTCCTAAGACTTCTTGATAGTGTGTCTTGGCAAAGGAAAAAAGTTTTCTGTACCTGACTCTTACCTTTTAGAACTCACCTCTAAAACTAACACAGAGAGCTAACAACATAGCCTTTTCCACTCCAGCTGTTTTGCCTCAGGGGCCACCTACATATTCTTTCTCTGCCCATGATAAAACTTCCCTCCCATCTTGCCTGTCATCTCATCCTTTTTCTTCACATTTTCATGCAGTAGTGATGCAAGTTTTAGATTTATACCAAATATGCCACTTACTAATGATTCTTACATGTTTTTGGGGGACTGGCATCCAAAGAAACAGAATGCCGTTGCAGTGAATAGGATCCTTCATTTTCCTTAGGGCTTACAGTCCTATGGTAATCCTCGATCTCACATTCTTCATAATTTAAATTACCTGTTGATTTTGATGTTTTCAGGACCTTTACTATATAGTTCTGGTCTGTAGGAAAGTCCCCTATGTAAGTGCCTTGTGAGTGTTGTGGGTTGCCTCCTTAGGCTGCAGACAAGGACTCCTATGAATTAGGAGCAGCTTTGGCTCACTGGCCTTTAGCAGAGCCCAGCCTATAGGTATAACCGTGCAGTCCTTTGCTACAAAAACAAAAAACTCCCCACTGTGAAGCATTTCAGAGTGCTCGAATGAGTGGAGGGGAATAGTGTGTCCCTGTGAGGTTTCAAAGCAACAGGAGTTAGTAGTTTTGTGTTTCAGCTCGGAACATCTGTAGCTGTGCACTGGAAGATGAATCTATACATAATGGCTGTTATATCACACCCACTGGCCAAACAGAATACAAAAAAGTGATCATTCTCACAGAATAGACACCTTGAACATGTTTATGTAACAAAATACTTGGCTAGTCCCTCAGCTAACCCCCTTGTGGAAGAAGGATGGGTCAATACCATGTAAGTATTTCAGAGATTTTTTTTTTAATTTTTTCCTCCTTTTGCTCTTTAATAATTCCTACAGCAAACTAATGCACGAAAGGCTGTATTTTAAGGCCATTATTTCCCATTGTGCCTCAAATTTGCTGCAATTAGGCTGCAATACGGAATATCTATTTTTCTTGATGTCCCCAAAGCCAGGTATGCACCCATGCAGCATTTTCCATCCAGTGACAACGGCCTAACTGGAGAGCCTGTTCCTAGGAATGCTCTTGATTCCTTGAAGTCAGGTGTCCAAAATGGCATAACAGATTACGCTAATGAATTAACAGAGGAGAATGAGTTACCCCAGGGGATTTTTGAGGGAAAATTTGTGATTCTTTCTAACAAAAATAATTGTGCCACAGTGATAGAAATGTACTGTGTGTGGCTATTTCAACATATTGCCACAGACTTCCATGAGCCTCAGAGGCCAGCAGGCAATTGCAACCACCATCAAGAAAGCAGCAACTCCTGTTAGTCTCTCTGCAAAGTGCTGATGTGTCCATAGATTCAGCAAACAAACAACTTGCTCTCTGAACAGCTGAAGCAAGCTGTGTCAACAAGACAGAATTTGAATTACTACATGCTGCCGTTGCGTCTATGCAAGCAGAAGAAGGGAGTACATGATTACGACCTAGAGTTTGTGGTTAGGGAGGGAGTATTAGTAGCTCTTCAACATTAGTTGTTGATGGAAAACATCTGCTTCCTTTTCCGTCACTGTGAAACAGGCACTTGGGAAATGTCCCCGATGGTATCTCTCTGAACTGGGTCATTCCTCTCTTTGGAATTCTTATGCAATATTTGAATTCTCTGGGAAATCATTAAAAAAATGGATTGCAGAGTGGAAAGCAGATAAGGATCTTGGGAAACGTTCATTTTTGCATGGCTTCTGAGATGAAGCATATGACCTCTAACTGTATGAAAAGTGATGTTGGCCCTCCACCAGTACAAGAGAAAACGCTACCAGTTGCAACATGGGAGAACACAAGCAGTCCTCTTTTTTTCCCTGCCTTGCAGGCGAGTGGGGGAAATATAGATTCCTATTCTGACTACAGTAGGACCCAGCACAGTCCAGGCTGGCCCTATTTATCTTAAAGCATAGCACATCACGCTCAGAGGTTAAGTGACCCCATATAATGGTGTGTGTGTGCATGTGTGTGTTGTGAGGGGGAGGTGGAAGGGGGGAATCTATTTCCTAGTGATTATTCCTGTCTTTCCCAGGCACACGGTTTCTCTTCAGGCCTAGAATTTGTGCATGCTCTTCAAGGCAAATCATACAACGTAGCACTGTTGCGAAAAGGTAAGGAACGTGATGCAAAGGAGTGATGGTTTTGCTTAGCCACCATATTTTCAAATTTTGTAAGCAGCACACTTAATCTACCATATCAAAAGTGATCCAGGGTTGTGAAATAATGATTGAAAGAGTATAAGGATATTAGAGGAGAGGCAGTTTTTCATTCCAAACCCAAATTTAGCCAAAAGGGTGGTAGGATTGATTTCATGGTGTCATGAAGCAGTGTAAGGAATGCGGATCTTCCATTTAAAGAGCCTCTGATTTCAGAAAGCATGAATACAAAAAAGGTTCCTCAACCTCTGTTTTAATCTTTTAGAGTTTTAAGGAAGATATATCTGTATATACAAATACAAATATGTTTGGGAGACAGAGACATTCTAAAAATATGCATGTAAAAGAAAACAGGCCTTTGTTTTATATTCCTTAATGGTATACATTCAGGAACCTTTTATTGAACTGTGTGATTTTATATGTAATTAGTAGATAAGTGAGGTGAGTGAGAGGTGGGTTTTATTTTCAGGGTGCTTTTATTTTCTGTGTGTCGAATGTATTTGTGTTAAAATGCCCCTGTATATAACAGAGCATTTTATTCACACTGGATGATTACCAGATTGGTTAATATGTTTGTATTGCTTTAAAACCTTTGAGGACTATGGTAAAATAAAGCAAGAGAGCACGTCTTAAAGTTTTTCACCACATAACGGTGGACAATATGATAAAGCATCTCTTCACAGCTATAGCATTCAGCCATTATGCTTCATAAATCCAAATCTGTATTACTCACATTTATTTACAATATTTTTGGAGAAATCTGGCATCCGACCAGAAATACAGTTTAAAAAGCAATAAATGTCAGAGAAAAAAAATCCCTTCTGTCATCAAGTGATAAAAGGAGGAGCTTACTAAATATGTGGTGATTAATTAAAATATTACAACTGAGACAGAGCCTATACATAATCTTGGAAGAGAAATTCTGGAGATGAAGAGATACTGTAGCTAGCTATTCTGTAAATAACAAAATAACACACCACAATGAGCCATCTGCTCTTAACGCAGACAATTGGAAAATATCATGCTGTATGCATTTATTTACTTGAAACATACATGATTTCTTTTATTTATCTTTAAGCATTTGGGAATATTAATTAAAATGTCTAAGGGAGGCACAAAAGGGGAATGGATCTGCAGTAGCAGATTTTGACTCTTGGGCTTTTCCTCGGTGTTTGACAAATCAGTTTAAAAATACTGTTTCATCTTCCTTAATATGCAGTAAGTGATTATTTCTCTAAATATAGGCTTATTTCTCTTAATTCAGTGGGAGTATAGTTCATGACTATTGGTCACTAAAGTCTAAATAATATATTACAGTATTTCAGGTGCAAAACCCCAGGCAAACTGTTCAAGTTCAAAGCTGGGATTCTGAAAATCTCTAATCAGCTGGTTCCTGCAATCCTGAAGGTGCTTCAGTTTCTAGGACCAAATCTGCCTAGCCTGCATTTATCCCAGCATAATGAAGTTTGGTGGTGTGTGCAAAGGAAAGGTGGAGCTGCCCTTCAAACTATCTCTCTCTTTCAAATAGGCTTGAACATACTGCCCTCTCCTCTTAAGGTGTTCAGAATATCTATAACTTTTACCTTAACGAATCATCTGAATTTTGAAATATAAATCAGCTAAGTATCTAAGGCCTTCTAGAATCCATAAATACGGAATTACTCTGCATGCATTGTCTACAGGCCAAATTCAATAAACATATTCACACTTTCAAGACCTATTAGACTCATACCCAACAGCAGCATTTATCCATGGTCTAAGACAATTGGATTAAATTTTCTCTATTAAGCTATTCGAATACTCTTCTACCATTTGAACAAATTTCCTATACTTCCAGTCTAGAAAATAGAAGTGAGAGAATAGAAAAAAGGTAAAGGGGGGTGAGAATTGATGGGTCATCTAATCAGACTGAAGAGGCTTCGGTTTCAGTTCCCTATTGCCACAGGTCTTATCTAAAAGCAGGGGGACTTTGTGGCACAATAGTGTCGGCATGATGTTATTCCAGCCAGGACATACCAGACTATCCTTTCCATGGAACTGCTAGGACCAGCACTTCTCCTGCCAGGACTGGAGGGGAAGAGAGGATCCAAGCAGCATGACTACAGGCCAGCAGAACTTACCTTGCTTGCTGCAAGCATAGGATATTAGCCTATCGTTTTGGCATAGAAGCACAAACCAATGCCTCATCTTTATGAAAGCCGAGGGGAAAAACAGAGAAGCATTGACCGTCTACTCTCAGCAGCTAGTCACAGGACCTGTTCTTAAATATTTTGGGGTATCTCAAAGCAACTTGGCTCTCAGATTTCACAAGCACTGTTGGGAAGTAATTTCCTAACCTGGACAGGGTCAGGAGATTGCATGTGAGTGAGTTCCCATGATGAAATTGTTTCAGTGTGCATAAAATAATTGAATCTTCATAGCACACAATAAAAGTTCATTAGAAAAGCATAGTTTAATGGTAAGGAAGTGGCCAAGACCAATATTCCCATGTATAGTAAAATAGAATACCGTACTCTTGAAGGAATACTCTGTAGCCAAATAGGATAGAGACATATTTGATGGTGGTAAAGCATGTCTTTCTGTATTTCATATATCCAAAATAAACACTTATATTACTAGACTGAGAAAGCCAAAGCACTGGATCTAGACACCTGATTCCAGAAGATGGATCACAACGCAGGGTCCTGATCCTACAATGAAACTCCAAAAGCCCAGAGAGGGATGAAGTACAGAAAATAACTTTCTATAATACTGCAGCATTTGCTAGCTTCTTTGGGTGTTTGATGGGAATAAATTAGAAGCCTGATTTTTCTCATACATGTGTCAGGACTATGTGGGAAACCTAGGAAGAAAGGTTAGAACTTGTGGATTCTCTCATATTAAAAAGACTACTCAGTGCTGAGGCCATACTACAGAACATTTCAGTGCGTTGCTTTTTTGTGGATTTAGCCCTGTGCCAGATACCAGGGAAATGATGGAATTATGCAAACACACTGGAATTACTAGCTTGTTATAAGATAGCAGAGGTATGTATCCTTATACATGCAGGGCTAACATTCATACATCCTATGAATAAGTTGCACTAAGAGATAGTTACACATTCATAAGTACTTTCCAATTCTTTTCCTACCTAAACAGTTTCTGTGGCTGTCAGAGATGTTATTGCAAGACAGACGGAGAAAATCTGTGCAGTAGCAAATAGAGAGAAGGCATTCATAAGCTATCACGCTCTATTAAGAGGAAGGCTACACTGAAAAAATACAATCCCCCCAAGATAATACAAAGGCCCATAGCCAATTGGACAAAAAATCTGACAGCCTTTATGCTGCCATTTCTGATACTGCAGACAACACTGCCTTGATAGGTATTGTCGATGCCCTGTCCACAGCAAGGGCAATAGCACAAGGAAGCATTCTTTGGTACTTTGAATGCTCAGACATGAAAAAGCCATTTCAATCCCCTGGAGATATTGCAGAAAGTCATTAAAGAACATTGGTTACTTTAGTACAATGCAGCCTTGAGGGATAATCCAAAAACCAGATATGGGTTTGGAAAAAATGTCCTAGATTCAAGGCATCAGTCAGAGGGATAGTGGGAAAGTCAAACAAAATGGAAAATTATGACTATAAACTTATAAAACTACTTAATTCTTGTAATGTTCATGGGAATAGGGTTGGGGGACAGCAGAAACAATAAAAATCAAGCCAAAATATATATGTGAATCTTTAAAAGAATAGATGATGTAAAAATGAGGTTGTAAAAATATTACTGTTCTAGAACTGTTTCTGGTGCCTAAATGCCAAAAGAATGTGGCATTCATTAAATAAGGAAGTAGCATTCAGATATTAGAAATAATCTTCGGATTTATGCCTCTTGATGTCTATTCATTATTTTATTACAGATCATTAACTTATAATACAATGCATTTCCAAGCCTGCCTTGCTCTACATAGATATGAAGCCCATGGGAAAATAGGAAAACAGCTCTTTCAAACGGTGGCGAGCAATTCCCTTTTTCTTCTTCCTCATTTGCTCAAATTCACCAAGAAAATCGTGACAGATGCCATCCTTCCCTCTATCTTCCAGAAGTGTAATAGGAAGTCTAATCACAAGGGATATCTGATGGTACACGGTTTCTTCCACAGTATATCACAGTAAGTGAACACGCGGGAAACAGCTAGTAACACTAATATCAGTGAGCTGCTACACCTTTGAATGAAAGCATCACACAGTCAGATATTAAATATTAAATTAAATTAGCACCACTGATTCTGCATTTCTAAGGATGTCTTTAAAAAGAAAATATCTGGTTTGCCATTCTCCCCCAGTCATCTGTGTAACAGGTTTTTCCTCTAGTAAAAATCATATCAAATATACTTTACTATGCAACGTTCAAATATGAGAGTTTTGATTGGATTATCAAGACTCTTCAGGATATATTCCAAATAAAATACTGGTGTTTTAAAGGAACATATATATAAATATATATATATATATATACATATACACACACATTGTACATATGTACATACATACATACATACATATGTGTGTAGCGAAGACTTTCCAGTCATAAAAGTGAAACCCAACTGATAATTTTCTTTAACTCCATTTACTAGGCATCGGTTATGTATACCTTCAATGCTGTCCTCAAAGAGGAAGATTCGGTTTTGTTTGCTTCTTTAAATTGAAAAATCCATTTCTATTTTCCTCCCGGGAAAGATGGCTGGAGAGCATTAATCTTTGAGTGGAGACAAATTATGGGAGAAGTAATAAAAGCATACAAAATAGTAAACGGTATGGAGTATACATCAAGCACTTCTTTTCACCTTTTCTCCTTAGACATAAGTAAAGGACAGCTAGTAAAATTGAAATTGAATTGAAATAGCAAAATTACTGCCACTGTTAGAAGAGACGGCTAGACCTTTTCTTATACAACCTCTTATTGCAAGTTTGCTCAAACCATTTCCTGAAGCAATTGGTTCTGGACACTTCCATATGGGACATTAGGCTCCAGTAACCACTGGTTTCCACCAACTTTCCTTTTCCTATGTTAGTCTGTTCTATACCAGTTAATGCAAGGTTTGTGTCAGCAAAATTACACACATAAACCTTTCTCCTAAAGCACCTCACTATTCTCTCTGCTCCCCAGAGTAGATCAACATTCTTTTAGGCAATGCTCATGGCAGAGTTAATGTAACACATTAAGATCATCCAAAGTGTTCAGATAAAGTCACACTTAGCTATTATCAGAGTCTCAATACATTTTGTCAGTTCTTTGGCGGAATGTGAAAAAATATTACATTACTATGAGAGGGCTTTATGTGGTCTGAAGATCAATGACAAATAAAAAAAAGACATAAAATATATCTATATTGAAGCTGTAATTTAATGCATTGCATGCATCTGTTTTCTGTGTATAACTAGGTACACTCACATTTTGTTTGTTCCTTGTTACAAAAATTTTCAGTCCTTTATATGAACTACATGTTACTGTGTCATATTTAATAAAGAAACCCTGCGTAAAATAATGCTCACACATATAAGTTTAATGCACTCAGCTTCAGTTCCTTTCTCTGAAAGGCTGTGAACCCACTTCTCTCACCTTTTAGGTGAAGGTTTGAATCACTATGCTACAGACTTACGATGCTCTCATGCCCTCTTATTGTGGCTGTTCCACTTTAATATTAAATTTAATACTATCATTCAATATGCTGTAGACTGAAAAGAGAGGGTGAATAAATAGAAACATGATAATATAGGTTAGCCATTAGAGTACTCACTTGGAAAAAAAAAAGTCTTTTGGCTCCCCTCTCTGCTACAGTGCATATTAACATTAATTTTTTATTGGAATTTCAGGATGAACCTACTTTGACAAATATTCGCAACAAGAGGCATGAGAAATATGTTTATAGACCTTCTCTGGCCCAAAGACATGCAGTTAGCCTGTGCAATATAGAACTGTTTCAAAAGGAAGGATGAAGATTGAAGCGTATCAGAAGACCCATGGTTAGAGCATTAAATGAAGGGATTAAATGTCCTCATAAGCACCAAGGAGAAGGGAAAGATTTAAACCTCTTAACAGTGGAAGTGTATGCTAATGGATAATCCATAGGGGAAATGATGGTAAGAATAAGAGGATTTGTTGTTTTTTTTTTCCTACTGAGTTTTGCACAGATACATTCCAGGAGTGTCATCTAAGGGTGAGGTGAGAAAAGTGGGGATGCTTAGTTTGTTGGTCTTGGCATGCTTTAAGCAAGCTAAGCATAGTCTCAAGATGATAGACAGATATTTGCACACTCAGAGTCCTTATTAGCAGAAGCATAAGTACCTACGAGACTTAGTGACCTTGTTAGGTTAAAGATGCAGCTTAGTAGGGGGCATTTTACTGTCTCAACTGTACAAATAGGTGTAGTTAATGAAAGGTAGGAGCATTTAGATGAGCCAGGGCATGTCTATGCAGACATCTTGCACTGCGCCTCTGCCAGCACGTCCCAAGCAGTGTTGACGGGATGCCCCAGAGCCCCCCCAGTGCAGCTCAGCGTCAGCTCCCGCTACACCAGAGCAGACGTTGGAAAGCCTGAAGGGCTTTCATTGGTCTAGCCCAAGTGACAAGAGCACAGATATTGGTAATGATGTTTCCTTCTGAAAGGGAAGGTAGGATGAAAAGCAACTCTGATCACTGTTGCCACCACAAAAAGCTTAAGAACAGTTGAAAATCTAACTGTGAATTTCTGTCACAAGAAGTAGGCATCAAATGCAATAAAAATGCCCTCTGTGATCTCTTCCAGTTTCTTCTGTTTGCTTCTCTACGATGCACCATGTACTTTATCAGTTAACTTGTGTCTAAGCTCCAGCGTCAATCTAATGCAGTCTGGTTCACTGAATTCGAGTTAGTTGACATGGAGATGAAGATTAAGTTGGCCACCAGCCTTTCAAAGGCTTCTTCACTGACCCCCCTTAGCCTGTGCACAGCCTTAACCTGCGTGCAAAAAAATTGGTCAGCATAGCAACAAATTCCTAAAATAATGGAGAAGTAGCACCGTACATTTAATCTGTGTCTAGACAATAGCGATAGTGTTAGTTTCTGAATTATAGCATAACAAACAGGGGCATATACAGGTTAATTAGTAATAAAGTTGAACTATTAATGTGGATCTCAGTTAATTCACAGGTTTTCAAAGTATTTTAAGGTAGATGGATTCTAGCCAAGACTCCAAGCTTATGAAACAGTGATTCATGGCTAATAAGGGCAAATGCCCTAGAGATACGAATATTTGTTACCCCAGCATGCTGACCTTTTCCCAAAGAGGCAGAAATTTAATTATCTACTTTGAAAAGCACAATTATAGAAAAAGTCAAAATTGATTTATATTCAGTTTCTGCATTTTCACAGATAAGTAAGTAGGTGGTAAGAGAAACCAAAGGAAAAGCTCCAAAAATGAAACCCCAAATTCCTCTATCTGTGTGTGTGTGTGTGTGTGAGCACGTGCGCATGCATGTGCATATGTGTATGTGTTTATAGGGAACAGGGAAGGTTCTTTCTTCTCCCTCTGCATATTTAAATGAGTAGAAAAAAGCTTTCTCCACACTCCGTCTTTCTTGGCCCTCTTTTAGCCATATATAACAAGATTTTCCTTAAAGTCAAACCTCTTTCACAGAAGGTTACCTTATCTTTCTCTCTCTCTCAGCTGTGGTTGACGTTATTCTCTTTTCTGGCAAGAGAAATAGCTGGACAGAAGAGGTCACTGACATGCCCAAGGTGACAGAGGTGAGAGTTTAGCCCTTGGCTCCCCATTGTGGACTCTGTCAGCCAGGCAACTCCACTGTTCCAAATCGGCAGCATCAGAGAATCAATTTGCCTAACTCAGGGTGCAAATGCCATGCAATAAATAATGATGGTTTGGGAATAAAAAAAACTGTGTGAAGCCCTATTCAAAGTCATGTTTCACTTGGGTTTGCCTGTGTGAGGAATTATCAGTGTTAATTTTGTTGTACTGACTCCTGCAACAGCTAAAATCATGACACTGTGTAAATGTGCTGATTAAGTCAGTAATTGTCCATGGTTAAGGCATCTACATTAAAAAATAATAAAAATCCTTTTTAATTATAAATGGAAAACTGGCTGAATGCAGATTAGATCAGACACTTTCATCAAGTATGCTTCTTTAAGGGTGATCTGAGCTCTGATCTGCTATACTCACATGGGATCTCTTGGGAATTTATCTCCTGTAAGATCATATCTTAATTTGCTCGGGTGGTATTTTTAGCAATTTGATGTCTTCCTCCCCCTTTTCCCACCAATGAAATAAATCATATTGTGGTCATTAAGTAAACCCATTCATCCAGTTCCATTTGCTATAATTCTGCCTGCTACCGTGTAGCCTAGGGCTATTGATCAAGCATAGCATTCCCATCCAAGACTGTGTATGTGAGCGTGTGTTTAATTAGAAACTTAATTTATCGCATTGACAGCACAGAAACTTTCAGACTCAGGAATTCTTAGGTATAATTCCAGCTCTTAAAAACAGAGATGTCTTCTTTTACTGTAGACATATTATTTCAGTTATATGAAAATAATTTTCATAATTTTATATTAAATAATTTCCATTCATCTGTTTTTCAGGCATTCCTTTTGAGAGCTCACAAGCTTTCTAAATACGGGAAAAAAACTAATTTGAACCATTGCATGTCTCTTAAAAGTTACAAAATCACACAACAGTTGAGGCTGGCAGGCGCCTCTGGAGATCGTATAGACTAATTCTTCTTTAGGACCCGGCAAAATATTTTGGTGCTGCCACAATATACCTGCCGCTGATCACTGTTAATAAGGTGGTGATTCCACTGGTTCGTTATTGTTTCACAGCCGATGTTCATCCAGAAGACAGGAGGATCTTAATCCCTTTGTATAAGCCAAGTGGGAGGGAAGATTAGAAGCCATAAGGGAACAAGAGGCTCAAGCTGCTCATCAGCTACTAGGGAAAACAGTCAGAGCTTGTGCAAAGTTGTGGAGTGAGCAGGCTGAGAATGGGCTGAGAGCTGAGAGTGAGGCACGCTCACATAGAGGGAGAGTTGTAGAAAGAGGCATGGTGGTAACCAAAGGAAGAGTGTGTCTAGCTGGCATCATGATTTCAGAGGGGGAGCACACTGTCACTTTTTGCTTGAAGTACTGAAAGAGCCTGTGCAAGGCTGTCACAATCATTTATCTTGGGCACCTCAGGCCGGGTAACTATTATTTTCCCTCCCCAGAGCTCAGTTACTGGAGACCTTAGAGCCCTATACTCAACATGCCTGTTGCATTGACTTCTCCTCTCAGGATGCCCAGCCGCAGGCTCCCAGGTCTCTTGTGGAGGTGGCTACACCTCTGCAGTGGGGGCCTCACCAGCTGCTAGCTGAGCATCAGGGAAATACTGTGCTAGCAAGGGCTCCCGACATCGCCCGCCTGCGTGAGAGGGGATCGGACCCAGAGCAGCCTCAGGTTGCTGCCTGCTGACCAAGTACAGCACAGATATAAGCAGAATGACATAGGAAGGAAACACATAAATGAAGCAAAGTGTGATAAAAGAAGTGGTAAGGGTGCCTTGAGTAATTCTGTGAAGAGTACTGATGTGTCACCAGTGTATCAAATCTTGTAAATGGATATTCAATAAATGGGCAGAGTCTGTTTTTTTTTTTCTTGTTTCCTGGTCACAGCATGACCAAGGATCTATTGCACAGCCAAAGCTCACATTACAAAAAGCAAACTGAATTTTCGTCATTTTAATTTGGATTATCAGAATTAAACTCTTCATAATAAACCATCTCCATTACTCTCCTTCAGATGTGACCTTTCTCCCACTTCCCCCTCATTCACTTCAAATCATGCAGCTTTTATTCATTAACTATATATCATACTTACTTCCTCCTTAAACTATCATTTTGTTCTTCTTAATATGTATGTTAGAATATGACCACGCTTGCTGCTGAAACAGAAACAGCGCACTCTTCTCTTACCAGGCTTCAGCTGATGTCCTTCTCTTAAGACTGAAGGAAAATCCATGGTAGCTGTGCTTTGATTTGAGCATTACCAAGATGCTTCTGCCATGGTGCTTGCACAGTTACCCAAAATAGAATATGCTCTTCTAACTTATTATTGATTATGGATGAGACAGATGATATTTAGTGATAATAGCTTATTGACCTTTCAGAGTGTTCTTTTTCAGTGTAAAGATCTTTCACAAGCCCTTTGTGTCTATTGAGAGGTTTATTTTTCTAAAACTATTGGTAATAAGCTGATTACTAGGCTTATGAAGCTATTTATTCAATCTCATAAATGCTGAACATTTTAATTGCCCTGAAAAATGATTATGTTTGTGGCTTTTTTTTCTTTAGCTAAGCAATAAAATTTTCAGTGCACTTCCTTCACCTATTGCCTGTGAAGAGCCTTGAAGTTTACAGTTAACACCCTGAAACACATTATGTGCTATTGCCTTCTAATACAAGCAGTGTTGCAGTAATTACTACCTCTTTGCCAGCAACCTTCAGCTTCTGTCCAAGAAGCTGGCAAAAAACTAGACACAGATGATCTCCAGATTTGTCCTCTTCCTAAGCAACATACCCCTGGCCACAGATGCTGGAGGAAAATGTTGAAGAGCATTGTGATCCTCTCAGAAATATCCCTCTACTTAGAAAGAAAAGCTGAAATTAATTTTTTACCTTCTTTTGGAAATGATTATGAGTTGTACCAATTCATCCACCTCCTAAATTTTGTCTCTGGACATTGCGTCCTATTAGACTGTGTGCTGCTTCAGTTCAGAAAGAAAGGTAAAAAGGAATCTGGCTTTTAAAATATCTTCTATTGTGTGCCAAGAGTGTTCCACTTTACGTCTAGCACTAATAAAGCAACTTAGCTGCAGCAAAGAAACGAGACGTATCTGTGTTCTCTGCAATAATTTGACAACACATTTATCATTTTGGATTCCTAGAAACTGCATATTTTATAAATGTTTAAATATCTTTTGTGCTGTCATAAGGCAAAAAATTCACTCATGCTAAACTGACACCCACTGAAATGTGAAGATGTCCTTCTTTATAAATAAAAAGGTAGTTCTCTACCACTAAACAAATTTTGTCTGACATTCCTGCAGTAATTTGAGTAATTTATTCAACATTTCCCTAGATACATTACAATTGCTGAGTCAGATTTTTTAAAGTGTTGGAAAATATATATAATCTTTCGCATTGGCCTGATATTTTGTCTCTTGTGTTTATTATTGCCAATAATTAGATGGATTTTTTCTCCCCTTTTGGGGGAGTAAGTTACCTTCACCACCCGAATCACTGCTTCGGAGGTTTCTTCCCCTGTTCTCGAAGCACTGCCACGCAAAGGTGGCTCCTGACTGTGATAGACACTGTAGCATGCTGCTCTGCTATGATATTTTAAAGACTCATCTATTCCCTTTGGTAATTCATCAAAAGCAGTACGGAAAGAAAGGGATTATTGGGAGCAGGGCTCTAGGTTCCTGAAAAGGAAAGATTAAATTTCTCTTGCATTTGCTATTTTCTTACTCAAATTCTTGCTCATTTGACTTATTTTTCTTGCCTCATCCTCCACCTGCAGGGGGCGGCCCCTTCACAGTGATATTTTTCCCTCAGTCGTGCCTCCACGGCAGGCGAAAGCAGCTCATTTTTCTGCTTTCTTCAAATGTGCCTTTTCCACATTTCCTCCATTTCTTCCTATGACATTATATTGATGCCAAAGTTTTTGACTCTATATAATTTTCTGCTGCTCTGTTGTTGCTTGCAATTAACTTAACAACTTATCAGTCATCCACAGAGGCTTTAAATAATTTATATTTCTGGTTTTACTTTGCAGTATACCCTCCCAATCTTTTTGCAAATTATTCTACTTTTTGTCCTCAGAATTCTTCTCTCATAAACACTGCCAATCTATTTTACTTAATACATTTCTGATTGTATTAAATTGGACCATTTACATGTTAATACACCTGTATTTGTATCCAAAATTCTTCCCTAATGATTGTGGTACTTACCATATCCATTTTACTTAATAAAATTCAGTCTGAAGTTTTTCCTCACTGAGTTGCCTGTAACACATACTGATATAAAAATGAGTTCTACATAAAGCCCTAGTCCTCCTTATTAATGACTGAATAAATTATACAAATTAAAATTCCCTAGATATCGCTGCAGTCACTAATCTAATGCTCTCAGCTATCTCTGAGTGTGCTTCTCTACCCTAAACCACAGGTGGTAAACACTTTTTCCTTCCCTTTCAATACTGCAATTTAAACTGACTCCGTATTTCCATATTCCCCTCCGTTTCTAATAATCCTTATCGCATACTGAAGAGAATTATTAACTCACAGTGCCACCTTCCCTTGTCCTTACCAAATTCGAATGCAGAGCACCCTTCAGATTCCTAATCTTATCACAGACATCACTATGCAGCCAAACAAGAGCTGACCCCTGTTTACCCAAACAGTGTCAATAGAAAGAAAGTCTTATAACCAATGTCAATAGAAAGATCACCGAGAACCTTGTATGGAATTTATGTTCCAATACGTTGTTATTTGTAGCTCCTAGGAGTCTCAGTAAGGTAGCCAGTAGTGTCAAGCGCTTCAGAAAATGCCATTTAACTTGCTCACTCAGTAACTCCACGAAGGTATTGCAAGAGCACTGTTAAATCTGTTTCAATATGTACTTTCTTGTTTTGCGTGAAAAGAAGTACATCGGCCTCACAGTCTTCAGCTGCAGAGCCTAGATAAATGTTTAAGTGAGAACTTTCATGAAAAAAAAATAAATTAGCTTCTCTCTGAACGCAGTTTGAAGGAAAAAGTAGCCCCTCAAGTATTCTCCTGATATGACCTGATTTAAGACTAACATTTTTAATGTTGTTGCAGTTTTAATGAAAAAGAGGGTCACCAACCTTGTCTTTCTCCCAGAACATTGTCTTCATGAAACCTACTCCCCAGAATCAACTGGAGAAAGATTTAGGGCTTCAGAAGGGGTGCTGCTCTTTCTTCTAAGATCCTATCTAAAAACTCCAATTTTTGTAACAGATTCATTGCTATATGCATAATACAGGGTATGCATGAAAAAAAAAAGAGAAAAAAAAAAAAAAAAGGCCAAGAGCAGAAAAGTGCTGAAGCCTGATTTCCCTTAGATTTGCATTCTGTGTCATCTAAACCACTCTTGCTGCTTCCTCCCTCTCCCCCACATAGCAGTATTGCACCACAGCTTTTCCTCCTACCCTTTGCCTGGCAGGATGTGTGAATGTTGCCCAGCCCCCTGCAGATTACTTGTCCACACCCACCTGTGGGTAGGGGACAAGACCTTCATACATTTCCTCAGCTAGAGGTACTGACATGAGGATCTATCCTCCAGCAGTCATCAATTTTCATGAAACTTAAAAAATCACATGGTCCTCAAAAACCTCTTTCTACCGCATGCAGTTAAAACTGACCCATGGGTTCAAATGTTAAAAGACAAGAGCAAGAGAGGAGACACAGGTGGCAGATAGTATGAGAACATCAGCCTCCTTGATTTTAGGAGATCAGGATAAAAAGTGAGAAAATGAAATATCCCTGCTTAGGTCACATCTCCTTTTGGAGCTCAGAAAGAGTGCTGTTGCCTGTGAGATCCATTTTTCACACTTCCTCTCTAAATTCAACAGAGACAAATAAAATCATGGGTACATTCTGCTTACTTGCTTGCCAGTGAGACAGTACTTCTCTGTGGCTTGCCTCATACACAGTAGGCTAGAAATCACTTTAATATGTAAGACTAAACTGCATGACCAATTCTCATACACCTGACCAATACTAATGCGCCTTAAAATATGGATAATTAAAAATAAGCATCAAAATCAGGTATTTTCTCTCCTCACTCATGAACAATAAATTGTCTTTTTCTGCCAAATACCAGAAGAGTATTCTGGTCAGTGAACACCAAAGACAAGCTAGACTTCTACCCATCTGAGGAAGACCTGGAACTTCAGAAACAAAACAAAAACTGTTATCTGGGAAACAGTGTATTTCAGGTTTATTCTTGCACATGATTCGGTTAGAAGTAGTACAACTTGCCCAGCTGCACAAAAGGGCAATACTAAAAATATAGCTGGCTATACTAAAAATAATTATACTCTTAAAAGTATGTATAGATTAGACCATAGTCCGTTAGAGATGTTACTCCCCCTCCCTCAACTGTACTATAATGCACTATAATCTGCTATTTCAAATCTATACATCAATGAAATTTATTTATGAGGTATTTGTGCTCAGCTATGCAACTTAGCAGTGGGCAATGAATCAAGAACACAAGATAAATTAATGTGAGAAAATTCTTTTTCTCATCTATCTTGTCCATCTTGAAGTATTCAGCAGGTCAGACTTGACTTTTGTACAACTATAAAACAGTAAGTATACATCTGAAAGTCAGCACTCCCTCCTTACATGGAAGATTTCTCAAAGCCACCTCCACAGCAGCCCTTCCACGCTATCCACTGAGCCACATGAGTGGTTTGCAGAATAAGTGGTCTCACTGCACAGCTTGTTTGGCTTGATTTATTGGTGGTAGCTGGAAGAGCTGCACATCTTGCTTTAGGTGAATGCATACAAGTTTACATTTCCTATCAGAAGGAAAGGTATTTCAAAGCCTGTAAAAGCAAGAAGTTCGCCTCCATCTAACACTAGATGGATCAGCATAAGAATATGATTCTTCTGCTGTCAGCCTATCCTCTCCTTAACTATTAAAGGAAAAAAATGCATAGAATAAAGATACCTTACAGTTCTTGCAGAACAACTTCATTTTTTTTATTCTGTGGGAGAGCACACACTTGATAAAAAAGCCTCTCGACTATCATTTCTTCCTTTCCCTCATACTGCTTCTCCATTTCTTCTTTTTCAAAGCTTGATTTGGGAAATTATTGTTTTTTTTTTTTTAATTTTAAGGATATTAAAGTCTACAACCATGATCAGTTTAATGAACTGAGGAGAAAAGCACAAAATCACTTTCCACACTTCTATGTTCATTATCAGTCCCTCTCCACTATTCTTTCTTCCATGTCCTTATCTCTTCCTTAGCATCTTTTCTGATTTCTTTCTTCTGGCTCCTCTTTTATTCCTCCTGCATGAGTTACAAAATGGCAATGTTTTAAAAATAAAGAATCAAATCACCCTTTATTCTCTCTTTCTCTCTAAAATTTATTGGATTGATGTACATTTGTGACTTCATCATCATAATCTCTGAACTACATTTTCTTTATTCTCATCGGTTTTAAAGACAAAAGAATCTCATTTTGAAACGCTTTTTGCAGCTATAAGACTGCTGAAATTTTACTATATTCATAGGTCTTCCAGTCACTAGAACTTTAAGAGAAACAAAACTATTGCAAGACTTGCAGTAAAATAGAGAGATCTGGCAACACTGTCCCTCAGATCCATTATAACTGTGCTAAAAGGGAGATTAGTTAAAAAGGAAAGCAACAACAACAACAACAACAAAAACACAGCTTGAAGAAATGGGCCTATAAGTCCAGTTCTCTCATACTGATGTGTTAGAAGCAGCCCTCTTGTGAAAAAACTGTCAAGCATGCACAAGATCCTTGGCTTACAGAACACTTTCCTTCCAGAAGACAACTGCTTTGGATGAATAGATTCTTTGTGTATTTTGTAACTGGCCTCAGAACAAATACACACCTACATATATATGTACTGTCATTGTTCCATTGCATGGAAAGAGTATTGTTTGAACTTACCCAAGTTACTAGTATTAATAAAATATATCATGGTATATATTTGATACATCAGTTCTGTCAGTAAGCCATAGGGCGGGGTGGGAGGGGGAAGAAGTTGCTTCATGCATATGTTTTAGGGACATTTTGTTCCTGCTCTTCATTGTCTCACTTTTCTTGACTTCAGGCAGTAACTCAGCAAATAAGGGCTGACTTGTTTAGCACTCTCCAAATGTGCTGAAATGAGTTTAGTCACAACCCACACAGAGTGCTATTTCTATTTAGTGCAGCCCAAGTCTGCTCAACAACTCAGGATCATGGATCAAAGATCAGCCAGTAGGCAGCAGATATTTTATTTCCAAATATTGCTTGTGGAAGAAGACAAAAAAAAAGTGACATTAAATAAACTTTACATGAAATACATACAAGCATCATACAAGTGGGTTCAGCTAAACAGCAGGATATAGTCATCATAAAAGTGTGACAACAAATTTTGACAGTAGTATGATTATCCAGCTGTTATATGGCTTATTATGCAGAGTACTGTTTTAACTCAAGTCCACATTAACTGTGTTTACTTTTACATTATAAAATTAAAAATACTATATAGGCAATTTAAAATGCTTTAAAGGCATGTTTATGGCAGATCTGATGGTATAATAAAGTTCTTTCAGATCCTATAAATATTTTTAAAGAGGTGTTTTCTGCAGAGATTTTTTTTTCCACACCAGGTCACATGCTGATATATGATGCCATTAGTAGGCCATCTTTAGCCCAGTTTCTCCAGCAGATGCATATATTTTTAATGATTCTTTCTTGTCAGAATGAGTGAAATTTTACTGGTTGCTATACTGAAGGTGGCAGGCAGTTGATAAAGTGCTCCATGGATCTGTCCTTCCACTCATCAATTTTTTGCAGGTGTACTGTTTTGTTTTTAAACACTGTAATTCTATGTCAGATGGGATGTATATAGCCTTAACGGTCGATTCAATAAGCCATAAATTCTGTAGGTGGCTCTTGATATTACTATAAAGTTGGGGTGTCGTCACTATTTGCAGTTGGAATTTGCAGTTCCACATATTACTTTACTTTTTTCCGATTCATCTGAAAGCTCATGGTTATAATTAGAAAAAAAGAAGCAAAAGGGCAAGCTCTTTTCTCTTCACAGTAAGATGTATACATTTCCCTCTAATCGTACTCATGCACAGTGTGTAGCCCCTACCCAGGTCACAGCCTTTGCACCCCACTTGCTTTCTGTCTCTTTGTCCTAATTGGTTCAGAGTAAATCTTACATTTGCCTGTGACTGCCAGAGTGGAAAGCATTTCTGAGGAAGGAAAGAGGAAAGGGGGAGATGAAGAAAGAGTAAAGACCAGATGGAATGTTCTTGGATCCTGCGAGACTTGCCCAATTTGAGAACAGTTAGTTTAGAAAAACTTTAAAATTCTTCCAAAAGAAGCTTCAAACTCAGCATTGAGTACCAGTTACGATTTTTTTTTTTTTGATAGTCCCATATACCTACTTACTGCGCTGTGCATTTGTTATTATAAGGATGTGGTTAGCTAAAATGTGCTACATATTACCATTTCGGAACAGCAAAAACTTATACACCTCTTTAAACCTCAGCTCCCTGTCTTGGCAGATGGTTTTATGCACTCAATCATGTCTTCAGGCTGGATTCTCTCTCAAACATATGATTGCAACTCACATGTAATGTCTTAATGGGCTGGAGCCTCACAGTATTTCTGCACTGCCCAATACAGATGTGAAGCAAGCTAGCACAGAAGTAGCATAGCTACATTAACACAGTGTCCTGCCAGTGTGGATATTTTTAAGCCAAGTAGTTATTTTATAAGAGACTAATGTGAAGACATCAAGAAATGGAAAATCTATCACTTACAAAGGTAATTTATTCCAGTTGTTAATCACCTTTGCATCAAAATATCTTTGTTATTTCTCACATGAATTCATGCAGCTGTAACTTGCACATACTGGATCTGGTTTTTCTCCATTATATTACAGAGCATTTAGTACCTAAACATTTTTCCACTGGGAGAGATTATCAGTATAATCAAAGTAATCTCTCAACCAGCTTTTCCACAAATTAAGCAAGCTGTGTTCTATATGTCTCTCTGAAGATAAAAGGCTTTTTTTTGTTCAGTACTTGAGTTTATTTCTAACCTTTCACTATGTTTTCTCTAGCTTTTAGAGATATTTTTATTCTTGGGACAAACCTGGACAGACACTATGGGTGGACACAGTCAAGTTAATATTCTCCAGCTACAGAGGTAAAATTCAGTCCTTTTCCTTACTTGCACTTATCCTCCTCATTACCACTCATATCCCCTTAGCCACTTCTTTGCTGAGCTGATTTGAGCTCCATTACAAATATTGTTCCTTGTGGACTTCTGGTCACCAAGATGCAGTTCTGAAACACAGACTGTATACTTCAAGTAAATATATTACTAAAATAAAATACCTCTAAAAAACTTTTAAGTGAAATAAGAATCTATTTACATTTGATCTAACCACTGGCTTGCCTTATATAAACACATTACATTGCTAAAATATGTTAATAAAATTAATGGGACTTTTGACCATTTAAAGTGGCAAGACAAATTAAACAAGAAAATGAACTGGAAGCTCTTCATAGACTGACTGATTTGTAGGTCCAGATAATTTTCAGCAATACCATCACTAAAAATGTTTTGAGGTTAAAATGTAATTACGTTGGATAAAACATTATTCAGTGAAATTTTAGCTTAGTAGCTAGAATTTACTCCAGTCCAAACTCAAGAAATGTAACTTCTGATACCAAAATAAGGTGTCTAAACCAGGAGTGCCATTGTTATAGGCTCCTTGCTCTGCTCATGGAGAAACAGACAGCTCAGAAATTCAACCTCCTGAAAATTTCAGTTTCTACTTGGCATGTCCGAAGGGTTAAGTTTATATCACTGAAAGCATCTGCTCCACTGAGAAATCCTTGGTCCCCATGCCGAGTGTTACTGGAAGATCCACGTCTACAGCACAGTGGGCCTTCTCTTTCTAAGAGGGGTCTCCCTAAGGTGTCTCCAAGTCCACACTGAATATGATTATTTTTCTTTGTGGGCTTTAACTCAAAATATGGGCATTGCTGCAGCATTTTTTCTGCAATAAGATGGCTCAGGGTGCAGCATGAGGACATACAGGGATAGGTAAGCATGCAGAGACAACAGGAGTAGCACTGGAGGTGTGCAGACTGCTGAGGGAGCCAAGCCTGCTGCAGTCGCATCCATATGGCACAGGGGCGGTTCTAGGACTGGTTCCCAGAGCAGTGCTGCGTTTCCAGTGCCAAAGAAGTTAGATGATCTGCTGCAAAGGACAGCTCAGGAGTGAACTACCAGATACTGCGCATAGTTGGGCAGCCAGGTGCCAGGATTGGAACAGGGTTCTCGGTTATCAGGTGGTGAGGATATCTCGTGTTCTTCCTAAAGAAGGGAACCTAAAAGGATTAGCCTCCTCATGCAGGCATCTCAGGGAATATCTGCCTTGTCTTATAAACAAAACAAAGCACACACAGGGAAAGGACTAATGAGTAAATACAAACACTGGCTGCCTGATCTCCACATGCTTAATTGTTATCTCATTCTCTTATTTTGTTTTTGCCCACGTCAACAAACTGGCCAGGGCAAATCTGCCCTACATCTAAGGACTTTAGAAGGTCATTACCTTCTTGGCTTTGGAGACAGTGATTGGTCTCTGGTCCTTTTTAAATTTATCAGTACAGATCTATCTCATTTAGCCTGGGCAAATTCTAGCATATATATTTTATAGTGATAATAAAATTACTTCACTTCTTACAGTAAGATTCAGTATAGCCCACAGGTTCATGAAAGGCATTCTGTTTTCTTTTGTTATGCAGATTTTTCCAATGAGACAGCAATTACTGAAAAACCAATATATTATTTTATTAAATTATTTCATAAAGCAAAATATGGCATTTACAGTCACAGTATATGACTACATTTTTGTAAACTTTCTCTGCAGATACTATGTTTCAGAATAAAGCTGAAACCTTCAGATGTCTTCAGCTCTGTTCTGAACTTAACACTAGCTCATCATATGGTTAAACAGCATACCTATATTTTTCCCTTAGGCGTAACGAGTTGAGTAGATCATCCTTTTGCCACCAACAAAAATCAGTTCATTACAATATGTTCATTACATATTTTAATCAAATTTTAATCAAAGTGGATCTTTCCCTTTATTAGTTGAGTCCTGATACACCAGATGTCATACTGGGAGAGACAAATAAAATACAACCTGTGTACATTTTAACTCACCTGAAGTATCCTTGTTAGTTTTTTACCTTGGAAAAGAGTAGAGGAGCTCAAATGGATGTTGCAGAACCGTGAAATTTGCATTGACTAGCCTTTCCACTGACTTTCAAAAATCAATTCAATTAGAACAGTATGTAACGAAATGCAACTAAAAGATTTTTTAGATAGATGACTAAGTTTCAGTGAAAGTCACAGGTCAGGCTTCTAAAAGCCTAACTCACTTTAGAAAAATGACCTTAGGTTTTTAAAAATCACTTAGGTGTTTTGGGAAATTTCAAATACAAGAAATATTCTCATTTTCTAGAAAGACTCTTCATAAAGTACAGCAGGAGAAATGGTATACTTTTTTGTGGCACATTATAAAATAAGAGGAATTAGCAAAATAAAGAAACAAAGTATGACTGTATCTGTCGCAGTGCATATAAATTATGAAATACCTATACAGTCTAGAGAGATGTTTGGGTTGTTTGTTTAATTAATTGTTTAATACAGAGATGCATTGAACACATTAAATACCAGAATCATAGTAATAAACCAGTAGGGAGAGCTAGAGGGTAATACTTTTGCCAAGCACTTATGGTTAAGACTCAGAATGCATAATCAATGAGGGAAGGTATTACTGTTATGATATGCATTTCTGAAGGACCTCTCCATAATGCCTGTGCTCTCTTATTCACCTTTGATCTTGTATCAGTTGCCTCAAGGAAAGAAACCAAACTTTTTGCATCTGCTGACTTGCAAGCTGCTTGCTTTGCGGCTGCCTGCAGAGACACACAGCTGGGACCATTCCACAGCTGGTGGTGGACCCTTTGCGGAAATCGTCTTGCATCATAACCTTGTGACAATCTGGATTCGGTATGATTTCCAAAACAGTGACAACCAGCTGTTCATCTTAGTAACGTCAGCACCTCTTGATATGTAGCACTGGTCCCATTTTTCTGACTTTGAACTTTGGAATAAGCTTTGAATTTGTGCAATCACTGTGCATCCAAGGCTTAGCTATAGCTGTAAATCAGTCTTAACCATTATTTTCCTACATAGTTTATACTTCACGTCAACAAAGCATGCAGATTTTCAAACCCCCCACCCCACAAAAAAGAACATTATATGAAATTTGATTTAACTAGGGTATATTCTATAAAAATATTCTAATTCATTATTTGCCCTTATTTGGGTTACTGCATAGATGAGAGAATTTTGTGCAGAATTGTGTTACAGAGCCCCTCTGCATTTTACATAGATATAATGATTACTTCTCTGCATGAGCTAGATAGATACCTGCAGAAGATAGATACCTGCAGAACGATATCTGCTAGATAGGTACCTGGAAAGAGAGACACCTGCAACTATGTGAGAGACAGTGCACTCAAAGGCAGGGCAGAGCCCGTGGATGGCTGACACTGATATTCTTCCCCTCTGTACCTCTCTTCCTCCCCACATGATTGAAAACCATCAGACTTCTCCCTTCACCTCTCCTTACCTCTGCACTCCTTTGCCACCTACTTTTGTCAAATCGTCCCAATTCTTTTTTCCATAGACATCTAAGAAGCATGACCCGTACTAATGCTTTTGCCCAGTCATAGCTATGGTTATGCCCGGTTAGCTGCTTCCTGAAGAAACACATCGCCCCTGAGCTCTCACAAGCACCGGTTGGAACCAGTTACCGCACAGATGAGAGAATTTTGTGCAGAATTGCGTTGCAGAGCCCTAAGAGGCAGAACACAAACACTTGCACAAAGGAAATCTCTGACAAACTCCTCCGCTCTGAGTGATTGCTGAGCAGACACCCTCTTATAGCAGCAGGAAAATTACTGAGTGGAGAATGAAGCAATTAAAAGCTGTATTGTGTTTGGCACGTTTCTGAGATACAGAGGCGACCGAAGAAATTTAATAGTGCTACACACTGTATTTGTCAACACTAAAAATATCCACTCACAAAATTTATTTCTGTCT
The DNA here is from genome assembly GCF_003343005.1 of Rhea americana. Classification (NCBI taxonomy): domain Eukaryota; kingdom Metazoa; phylum Chordata; class Aves; order Rheiformes; family Rheidae; genus Rhea; species Rhea americana. The sequence continues at coordinate 1,972,367 of NW_028186712.1, forward strand.
AATAATAGGTAGTTTCTGAAGCACCCAGATCTTATCAGATTTTTGTGCAGAAGAGATGAACTGTGAGACTGTAGCATAGAAACTGAGGCAGTAATGAAGATCACATAGCAGTTATCCAGAAGGTAGAGGGATGTCTATCCAGAAAGCTTATTTGTCTAGGGAGTTATCCAGAAGGTAAAGAGAGAATACAGTGGTTTGCTAACACTTAGAAAAACAGAGATCTGATCTTGTGGCACTTAGTTGTGTTTGGCATATGCTGCAATGTAATGATGGAAGGAAAATCTTAAAGAGAATTTGAAAAATGAGGAGACAGTTAAACATACCCTCTGCCTGAATGTTTTTGACAGTAACAAAACCTAACCTGTCCATCAGTGCCACCAGTCTTTCTACCACACTATGGTCTTTATACAAAAGACACAACCAAATCCTCTGCTACTGAAAAACGGATATTGCGATACCCCAGATAAACACAGACAATTTCAATATAGCCTTTGCATTAAAGACATAGTTTTTCCAGGCAAAAATTTATTCAATTTACAGTGCAGTATGGATGCACCTGGTCACTATTACTCTTGACGGGATGACGGAAAATGGTGCCCAAGTCACAAAGCGCTTACCGAATAGAAACACGGGAGAGGACCTTGACTCGTATTTTTCATCACAAAATTACAGACTAGAGCCACTGTAATAAGAACCATCCTCTGCTAACCTTCTGCTCAGCAGAAGGCTGAAAGGATGCGTCTGCCCCATTAGAAACTGATGTCAGAGTCATTTGTGGATAAATAACAACACGAGAGATGAAACACTCGCTGTAATTTGTGATTCCGAGAGCTACTATTACTTGGTGGAGACTGCGCTGCTCACACACAATAGGAAGAAATGGTAAGTGCAGCTGTGCTGTCATAACAAGGTTAACCCCACAGTCCCAGGAAGTTGTCAATCTAAATGGAGACGTATTGTGGAGGACCAGGCTGACTTTCCCCTGCCTCCCCGAGGGAGGGAAATCGGGAGCGCTGAGTCACTCGTCTTGCCCGAGGAGCTCTCAGGCAAGGCTGTTACCCTGCAGGCAGAGGCAAATTGTCGGACTCGTGTTCATGTGGGATGATAAAATTGGAACTAATTGATTTATCATTTCGTAGCAACAGCACAGCTGAAATTTTAGAGGCTGAAGAAGATTCACGCAACAGGATTATGTTTGTTAATTGTTATTATTGTTACATTTGACTGGAAAATGAAGATGTCAGGGACTAGATGTTGAACAGGCTCTGCGCTTGTAACTGGAGCTTATGCAACGGCACAGCTCATGGATAAAAAGTTGCTCAGCACTGTATAAAGCAGACTTCTTGGGACTGAATAACACCTCAACAGCTGAGGCACACTGGCCCACGCAGAAGCATGCTTGCAATGGGGCATGGCATGCCGGCACCTGCTGCCTGCCACCTCCTCACCGCTCCTTTCCCTCTTGGTAACACCGGAGCACAAATGAAGGTGGTGAACATCTCTCTATCCCTCTGTCTCTCTCTCTGATACTTGTCTTAGCACCTTTCATCCACAGTGAAAAATACGCCTTCCCTGATGTTTCTTTGGAAATTATGCGGCTTCAGGAGATCACATAGGAAATCAGACTGACTTTAACTTGTAATGAAAACCAGTTAAAATTTATGTTGCTCCTCATTTTTATTATTTATTACAGTCCCTGCTTGAGTACATTGATTCTGTGCCAACCTCTGTTCTTGTCACTGTTTTTGTCACACAAATGAGGTTTCAGAAATGTAATGCGTGTATTTTATGAAATATAGTCCTATGCCTCTCAGGATGACCTTTTCAGTATGCTGTCTTCTCATGGGTTGGCCATTTCTGAGACAAGGGCCGGTTTCAACCTATGCCTTATCTCCTCGACTCTTACATTTTTGAATTAATTTAAACAGAAGTTGATACATCAATTTCTTTTGTTCTTATTGGTACACAGAGTTTATAATCTCCCTCTGGAGAACTGGTAAACCCTGGATAGCTCACGTCACTGTACATGCCTCTACTCAGCCTTCCTGTAGGAATAAAGTTATAATTACAGTATTAAACTTATCATCCAAATATGTTAAGTTGATGGGCTGTTATACTTCCTTCTCCAAGCAACTTTGAATGTAGATTTGAAACAGCACCTGCACACTAGAACAAGCTATTTGTCTACACATTAAGACAACAAAACAACAATCTACCCAAATCGTTAGCCCTCAGCATGGGAAGGAGCAGAGACCATAAACCCAAACAGACTTACAGCGTTACGGAATAACCAGTAGTATCACCAGTAGTACAGTATCACCAAAAACTGGTTGAACATACATACCCAAGACATACAGAAGGACCCAGCTAACTAGGTCCTACGATGACATTCATCCTTACCATGTCTGAATGACAGGTCAGCTGTGGGTGGTATTACCATTACAGAATATAAACACCATAAATTACCACTTCTGGTAACTCCTTATTAACTTTTCCAGCAGTAGCCAAGGAATAAGAGGCAGAGAGGTTTTCTTTATTTTAAAAGTATACCTGGTTCTCTGGGGTTTTTCCCTTTGTGTTCAGCATGACACAAGCCCCTCGCAGGCTTCATGACGGCGTCTGTTCCATTTATTCACCACCTATCACACAGATTACAGGAGATGCCAACTCTTGGTTTCTCTTACAACAACTTTAACATGTGGCATTTTCCCCAGTACATATTAATTTACTTTTGAACTGCATATTTTACATGCCAAAAGTCTGTGAAATTAAGTATCTTGATAGTACAATCCACTGGATAGGAAATTTAACCAGAATGCAGGAAGCTGATATTCTATTTTGGATCCTCCTGTGGCTCTGTTGTGTATTGCCCATGCTCTGAGCCTCAGCTCCCCTGGCTGCACTTCCCATCTATCTATTTCAGCCAGGCATTCCCAGAAGTACTACCTCAGAGGGAGCTGACAGGTATCCAGATCTCAACGCCGCAGTGCATGTGTAGCGACTATGACTCATCTGTGACAGATCATCCAGTTTTTGCATACACTGCAGAGACAATTTGTGTATGCACAGCAAATCCAATATATCCACAATGTGTCTGACTTACTACATATGCAGATGTCACCTGTGCACCTTCTGCAGAAGTTCTGACACATCCTGAACACATCAGATTCATCATGCATGCACTGTACAATTTTGTGTGAATTTATTTCTGCTTGGAAAATGCACATGAGCAAAGAGAATCTCCAGCACACACTGTGGAAAAGTAGACTGGAGAGATTTTTACCAGCATAAGTCCAGAAAGTCTCTGGTAAACGTACAGGTGGTAGATGGCTTGGACATAGTAGTTTGTGCTGTTTGAAAACATGGGGACCACTGAACTTTTCAAACAACACATTTTATCTGGGGGTGGACAAAAGCACTGTGTTTTTCCTAGCCTCTTTCTCAAAGACAGCTGAGTAGTTACAGCTAAAACTGAGCAGCCTGGGGAGACTGGTTCAGCCACCAGTAAGCAGAAATCAGCACAGCTCCCATCACTGCTCAGATGGGTGCTCTATGCACAGCAGTGTGCTGGGCCACCACTGCTTTGCTTTGAACACAGCACCCTGCCGCATCTCCTGGGAGCAGCTGGCTGCACAGGGGCAAGAGCAAGGCAAACAGGGATCCCTCAGACATCCTCTGAGCTCTGCAAGGCAGGCCAGCTTGAGTTGATCTGCTTCATCTAACTGTTGTAAGACGGAGAAACTTCCTGCTTCCACTGAGCCTGCACTCATACCTTCAGTGTCTCCTGCATTATGGGACACTGGCTCCTACCAAACCTTTCACCTTGAGTGCAGGATGTGACAGCATAGACTATCCATTATTTACAGAAAAATGACTTGGGATAATATATTTCAGGAGTAAAATAACATGTAGAACAGCCAAATGGAGTGGGTATTATAATCCGGTGCCTTCTCATGCTAAAATTACTAAACATCCTAACTTGCAGTTCAGCCACCTAAAAGGCCTTCCTGCCCTGCATGCACTGCTTCTTCGCAGAATTAATTCTATTATTTAGTATCAAGTCAGAGGGGGGAAAAAGACACTTTTTTTTTTCAGTGAACATAAACTTTTGAGTGACTTATTCCTTAGTCTCCAAGCATGCAGTTAGACCTCTAAGCAGTTAGTTATCTTCACACATCTCAAAGCTATTGCTGTCAAAAATGCAAGAAAACATGAGTAAAAAATGAAAGGCTAAACATGTGTGAGGGAAAACCTTTCCTGCAGAGAACAACAACCCAGAAAAGCTTCTAGATCAAACAGTTTAAGGAAATACATTACCATTTTGGATTCATTTTCATCAGAAGAGTTTCCTTAGGAGGATTAAACACCTTGTACTTTAGAAAACGTTCATCTTAAAAGCTGTCACATGTCATCCACAATGCCCTGGAGTTTTAGGAGGGGTCCAGAGAGAGACGTAAGTTAGAATTTTATTCAGCATTTCTGTGTCAGTCCCATAAAACTCAGGTAAAGCAAATTAATGTTTAGAGGAAATAGATTTGATGAATAACAGCACTGAGCTGTATAAATAAGGACAGCCAAATACTGGGAGTAGGGGGTAGGGAAGCGGAAAAGGAATGACTTCAGTAAATGCAAGCAGGACACTTTGTGAATAACAATGGACAGTTACATTGTTATCACCAACATAGGTGCTAACAATAGCAAACGTTCTCAGAAGGAAAGGGATACATTGTAGTTTCAGTAAAACAGCATTACTTCACTGATATAAACACAGCAATGTTGATTTGTCCCAGCTGAGTACCTGGCTCTCAAGTCCTCTTCAGTTCTGCTGCTGTAGGGATAATAACAGCCAGATTGTACTGGACATCATACCAGCCAAAAACAAATAGAAATTATTATCTGTAAATTGCACAAGATGATTTGACATGAGTCAAATTTACACTTTCTCTGCGAGAGCATCAAGGCGTGGACTTGTAACCCTAGAAGTGCACGGTCTGATTTCAGCCACAGCAGCCCAGGGTCCCAGGGCACCAGTTAGGTGCTCCCTTCTGCTCGGGAAGCAAGGGCTCACAGGCCTGGTGGAGGTCAGAAGCTACAGAAGCGAGGCCAAGCCAGGGAATGCTCAGTGCACTGAAGCTGTGAGGTGGGTATGGGAAACAAAAGGTGCTACAGAGCCAACATTTCCAAACACTGGCATGCAGTGAATTAGCTGATGGCATGTTATCTGCTTTCTTGTCCTTATGCCCAGCTGCCAAATCCCATTAAAAGAGCTAAAGTGTATTAAATATCTCCAGTTATGAAGCTGCTTTGAAACAATGGCTGGAATTGTCCCAGAGATGCTCTATGCATATGGGAAACATTCCGTATGATCCTGAGGTGTCCACAAAACAACTTCCCTTTTAAACTGTTCAAGTCAGCTCTGGAAAAGGCAAAATAGACAGATGTTTATGATAGTAAAACTACTCTAAGAAGCAAAAAAGGTACTACCCCACCATCTATACTGAAGAACCCTTAACACTAAGACTGGGAGCAACAGCTGAAGAAGAGAAAAAACTCTGTTTTCAGGGTGGCAGTGCATTTAAACAGCCTTGATGACCTCCAGGAGTGCCTCCTTCATCCCACAGCAGGAGCAAGACACCGTCCATGAGCCCCTCACTTTCCTTCATCTTTCGTCTTTCACTCCAGATCAGCTTTTTTGTGTCCTTCTCCAGCAATCTGTTTCTGGTCTGTCTTTGACCCCAAATAAAAATCAGTTTCCTCTTCATCACTGCAAAGTTTTGAAAGCTTTGAATCAACACTGAAATTGTGTTCCAAATATTGAGAGTAGTTTATGAATTTCTAAATCATTATGTGGAAAAAGGTAAAGCAAAGATATGCCCCTAGTACTGTATCATTCATTGGTTCTGTTTGTATATAAGCTAAATCCTCTAACCTGGGATTCTTCCCTCCAGGCTCTTCTTTCTTGTTCTTGTGAAACAGAGATGTTAAAATCTAACCTTAGCTCCACATATTTAAAATGGGAGAGTAAGCGCCTACCTTGCTGAGAAAGGAGATGTGAAGGGGAGCCATCTGGAGATGGAAACATTAAAGATTATGAGGCACCAGGAGCCATGTCAGTGGGGTTCCTGTAAGCAGCAGAGATTAAAAGAAAGCTTTGCACACTCTAAACACACCTATAGAGTTTTAGAGAAAAAGGGGCATGATAAATTATACTGGTATATTCTTCCTGCATAGACATTCAATACAGCAGCACAATATGTTCATTTGCTTAAACACTTGCTCACAAAACAAAAAGAAAAAAAAAAGTCCCACTCACATCTTACGTTAGCTGAATCTTTTCAGATGATGCTTTTCTATTTTGTACAGACTTCAAACATCAGTTTTGTAACTTCAGAAAAAGGGGTGAAAACAGAAAGGAGTCTTGTCAGAACTTCACTTAAGTAAAAGACTTAATTTTGTATCAGCGGTAGTTTTCATCTCTCAAGTTTCTAGCAGAACAGAATATCTTGCATACTCTAAAAGATTAGGAGATACAAAGTATTCTTCTTTTTTCCTTTTTCCACACATTGGCAAGTCTGTCTTTTTACCTGCCATCATGCTGGCCCAGATTTCAGCCAGGAGATGTGAAGGCAGCTTAGAGTTGCTTGTCCCATAAAAGGTGTGAGTTAAAAATTTCTTCTCCTGAATGCTTGCAGGAACTTCCAGGTGAGACAACACATATTTACTCAAATCATGTTCTTCTTTAATTTTGATTAAGACTTAAATCAAAGGGTGTAGAAGAAAATCTGTGGATTACTGATGAAGTTTAGCAGTCAGAGCAGCTCAGTATCTGTGTTAGACTTCAGGACCTTACAGAAAATATCACTGAGGCAGAGGAAGAGATTAATCTTCCCTGGAAATTATCTGTGCCATTTTACTAGCAGGTCAGTAATGGATAAAGTCTTTCAAACTACTGAAAACCAAATAATAATAATAATAATAATAAAATAAAAAATAAAAAATTATCCCAGTGCCACCAAGCAAGACAATACTGTTAAAACTGCTGGTTAAGTGTATCATGCTGGGTAGAGCTGCTACACAGAGCATTGCAGAGTGTGAGAGGAGCTGTAATGAGGGTCTCTCTTTCTTCCATCAAAAACCCTTGTTTGTCAGCTGCACTGGTCTTGCCAGGGACCAAAAACAATGATGGGAAGGTGTCTCCCAGGACAGCCAAACAAAAAAATTTTTTTTTGAATCAGTTTCTAACATGTGAAATACGGTCAAGTCCACATCCTATCTTATATAAAGGTTTATATGCATTGCAGGAAGAATATGATATGTTTATGTACATGAGGAGCATATTATTACGTTCCTTAGAGAGGAATGAAGAAGCCCACTTCATTAAGTTTATTAAAGCTCTTTACAGATGTAAAAAACCTTATTTAACAGGGTACTCCTGTGCTACTAAGAAATATTTTTTATAAAAATTGGTTTTCCTTAAGCAGCACTATAGCTAGAATAGTGGGTTTGTAATATATAAGAATTGTACTATTGATAGTTTCTAAAGTATATTAGATCATCACATACATATAATACATCACATCATAGGCATCTTTTGTAACATGTTTTAAAAATTTAAAGATATTCATAGCATCATATACAAAAATAATAAATTCCAAATACGTTTTTAAAGGTTATTAACTCAGGAATTAGGCTCCAAAATTATGCTCTGGCTTTAAACATTGCATAATTTAAAAAATTCACAATGTTGAGTTCTAGTGTTGAGAGTGTAAAGCTTCATGTTTTTTAAGCTTTTTCCCCACAGCCTGTGGGAGCTGTAAAACTGCTGTGAAAAAAAATGTTTAAAAAGGAAAAAGAAAACAGGAGTTTTTTGAACAATAACTTGACTCCAGGAACTGAGACTTTAAGGGGAAAATAAGCATCACAGGACAGCTTATGCTAAAGAACATAAGAACACAGAAAACATAAATCCAGTTCAGAAAGAAAAATAATTAAATGTTGGGTATAAACCTGGGACATGGAGATGAGAATGATTAAAAATAAATGAGGAAACAAGTAAAACTAAATATATCTGTTTCTTTCGAAAAGAAAGAACTATTCTCCCAAGCATAATGATTTCCAGGATATAAATACTGAATAGGATGATGCTCCTCTGTTTTGAAAGTGATTATCCTGTAGGGATCAGTATTATACTCTTCTTTGTATTTTTTAAAACTTTCTTCCTCCTGCATATATGTTTCAAATGAAGCACATTAGACTTGCTAATAACATGCCTTACTTAGCTGAGACTATGTCAGGTCAACACAGCAAAAGAATGAGTCCAAGAATAGCAGAGTTGGAACAGAAATAGAGACAATTATTCCATTTTCAATACAAAGTATATTTGCAAGACACTGCAAAGAAATGAATATTCAAAACAAATGCTCTGCCAGGAAAAAAAAATCCTTATTAGCTAAAGCAAGAAAATAAAGAGCCAGTTATATCTCTAAAACAACAAATTTCACTTCTTGTTCCAGGGAAGAGAATGGGAAATGGAAATATCTAACTTTGAGAATTGAAAGGGAAATAAGATGACTAGAGAAACTGACAAATGAGATAAAGTGTCTTTTATGGCAGCTTACATCACCTATATCCAGTCCAAAATAGAAGTAAACTAGTCTGATGACTGCTCAGTGGAGTGTTTGTAATGGCTTTTGGGATTTCTGTCCAGAGTTTACAGAATCATACAGAATCGCAGAATCAACAAGGTTGGAAGGGACCTCTGGAGATCATCTATGCCAACCCTCCTGCTCAAGCAAGGTCACCTAGAGCATGTTAGACAGAGTTGCATCAAGGCAGGTTTTGAATATCTCCAGAGGAGACTCCACAACCTATGAGCAACCTGTTCCAGTGCTCTGTCACTCTCACAGGGAAGAAATTTCCCCTCACGGTCAGGTGGAACTCTTGGCACCACTGCAGACAGTCCGGCCCCATCCTCTTGACACCCTCCTTCAAGGTATTTCTAGACACTGATAAGATCCCCCCTCAGTCTTCTCTTCCCAGGCTGAAAAGGCCCAGCTCTCGCAGCTGTTCCTCATAGGGCAGATGCTCCAGCCCTCTGATCATCTTTGTAGCCCTACGCTGGACTCTCTCCAGTAGCTCCACGTCTCTCTTGGACTAGAGAATGCAGAGCTGGATGCAGTACTTGAGATGAGGCCTCAGCAGGACTAAGTAGAGGGGCAGGATCACCTCCTTTGACCTGCTGGCAACATCCATCTTAACGACCCCAGCATACCATTGGCCTTCCTGGCCACAAGGGCATACTGCTGGCTCAAGGTCAACTTGTTGTCCACTGGGACTCCCAAGTCCTTCTCTGTAGAGCTGCTTTCCAGCAGATCAACCACCAACCTGTCCTGGTACATGGGGTTATTCCTCACTAGGTACAGGACTCTGCACTTGCCCTTGCTGAACTTCATGAGGTTCATGGTTACAGCCATGAGTTTATGGTATCAAAACCAAGTTCTCAATAATTTTGTTTAGAATAAATATTTTTGACTGAAAATCATCTGATATAAATTAATCAATGACATATAATTTTGCCTATCATATGCACATGTATGACAAATATACATTGAAGGCCACTATGTGAAATTCTAGGTCATTTTACATTATTATCCTATATGTACTTGCCATCTCTTCAGTGACCAATACTGCATTGCATCTTAACTAGCATGTATATGGAGGCTGCCTTTCATATCTTATTTTACTAGCTTTGCTTTTATTATTAACTGACAACAATAAGTCAGAAAAACACCATAAAATTAGATATACTTTGTTTTACTACATATTGGAGTTCTCTGTTTCCCTGGCCTTGGACATATGAGCATTAGAGAGGCACTAGACCTTATTCTGTAACTTTATTTATAGTATTATTTCATTTGGCAAATGCTGTTCATTATGTCTGTCAACATGAATGTGAGAAAAACTGTAATGTGTCACAGCAGGTATCAAGGAATTACCCACCCAAAGACCTTAGGCCTACAGTAGGATCAAAAGAAAACTCATTTTTTACATAACTTTTACTCATACTCCAGTAAAATAGAAATAAATACCAGTTTCATGGTGTTGTTGATTTGAACCTTAGGGAACTGCACCTCCTCAGACAAGTAAGAAAGTAAATTTTTCAGGTAAATATGCAGGCACTTAGCACTTAGGTTTACAAGAGTCACAAGTCATTTCCTCACATGGTGTGCCAAAGCCTCAGTAGGTAGGTTTGATCCTTCTAGTAGCCCACTAGTGCCCAGTTCTTCAGCATTCAGACTGCGGTAAAACAGGCTTTGAAGGACAGAGGTGGTGATTTTTGGCTAAGCCTTTGCCAGATGGATCTAAATTTAAATCACCCCTGATGTCTGGGCAGATCTTTGCAGTGTCTTTTGTGAAAGGGGCAGCTGAAAGACGAAGGGTTTGTGAAATAGCGCTAGGAGCATAGTTTGAAATTGATATTCAGTGTAAGTTTATCAAATGCTGAGCAAATCTATTTTACTTTGTCTAAAGCACTAGGAAGGATATTTCATTGTTCTCTGATTCAATAGTGCCATTAAAACTTGTCAGTTTTAAAGAGATTTTAAGAACTTCTTTGATTGTTTCACTAACTATTGCAACAAAGCTTGCACAAATTTATTTTAACACACAGTTTTCCTGACAAGACTGTGGAAAAACAAGGAGCTTCTATCATTAAACTGCAGTTTCATTATTCCTTTGTTCAGTCATTTCAGACATGCCCTAAACATCAAGAAGAAATCTGAAGCAAAACTTGAGATATCAAGTCTTCTGTGGCCTTTCTAGAAGTAAAAAACCACTACCTTAATACCCAAATCTTTCACCACTTTATGTAGCTAGCTCTTGGATTGTTATAAGCAGCTATACCGGTAAAAGCTTGAAGCTTAATTTAAATTGGAAAAATGCCTCTAAGGCCTAGAAAAATTCTGAAGGGTAAAAATTGTTTTTGGGGTCTACTATCAGAGAGAAACGCAAGGGGACCTGAAGGCAAAGTGATATGAGGCAATGTTGCTAAACTAGGTCCTATTCTTTAAATATTGGGTGTACCTATATTTTTAAACTTTGAGTTCTGCCTTTGCAGTTAGGTCAGGTTATGAGCTAGGCAAAAGACAGGCATATGCTTAAGTACCTTGTTTGCTCAAAATGGTGGCTGAGATCAACCTTGGTGAAAGAGCCGTAGTCCCACCACTACAGGTGGTCAGAACTGTAAAACGCGGGAACACACATCTCATAAAAAGGAAGAGATGCTGAGAAATACTGAGGAGTGAAAATTAGGCCTCATCTCCTTTGTTTGCAGTCATTCTAGTTGGACAGGATACAATGCTGAGATTTTGGGCTCTGGCTTAGTTTATGTTTTAAATTTAAGACTTTATTTTAGGTGCCAAAATATGACTTAAGTTTGAGGGCAAAGTTTCAGGTTTTAATAATTTGTAGTCTTTAAAATTAAAACCAGGAGCCTCACTTGGATCTTATTTTATCTGAATGGGAAGAGGAGCTGGCCTGTAACAGTAAATTGGACTCAACACCTACACAGCATTATTTTATGGTTTATTGGACATTTATTTTAGTGAAGTCTGCATCTGCATTACATTAAAGTTGAAAGGAAAACCGCAAATGAAGCTCAAATTCAGATCCAAGCAACAGTCGAGTCAGACATGGATTTGCTAACTGCATTTGTATTGATTAAATCTACATTCTGGAAATAATGAAACTACTTCTGCTGCATTTACCTTATCACGATCCCAAGCAAGGCAGGAATATTATGTAAAAGGAAACAATAATGTAAAATAGTAAATTCAGGGAGAGAGGAAAAAAAAGCAACAAAGACTCTCGCTCTTTTCCTCTCTCACCCCCAAAGCTACATAATTTACTCCCAGTCCATAAGGTCCTTAGTTCCAGTGATTTGGATGATGGATGGCTCTACTTCAGCTGCAGCAAGAGAAGATACAGCAATGTATCACTCCGCAGGAAAAAACAATAGAACAAACGAAGCAGCAGGACAATGTGGTGGGCAGAAGAGCCTGGGGAATTCTCTTTTGGTGGAAAAATAGACAGCCTTACCCTGGAGTTATGTAAAACATAGCGTGTTATTATTGCATTCATTGTGGCCATGCTAATGTGAAACACGATAATGCGGAGGTTCCCCCCCAAAAAAGCGGATGAAAAATGTTTTCCACTTGAGTACTGTGTTTTTACAGGAGCACAGGCTATAGTAAATGTGCCATAGCCTTATTTCTGATGAGGTACTTGTTATTTAATTGTAAATGTTTGAAGGAGAATAGGGTCAGTTCACTGTTAATCTTTGTGAAAGGTAGGCGACTCTAACAGTTTGCTTATGAAAACTACTGTAGCTTAAATCATTCTATGACAACCAATTAAAACATTTATGTTTTACAGTAAGTCAGTGTTAAAACTTGAATCTAATAAATCAACAGTTGCTCTGCTAAAACTATCACAAATTTTTACTGTATAACTCAGCAACAAATATAGTAAAGACAAGAAATATTACTATTAAATATTACACTCTTACACATGAAGCAGAAGTACTGTTCCTTAGCAAAGACGAGTGATGGCCTGAGGATTTCTGAAGGCTTAGGTGAAATGCTTATTACAAATGAGTGAGGTCCAAAATATATTCATTATTTATACACACTTCTGGCATGTGATGTAGTAATAGTGTATTAATTACAATTTATAATTTAGATAATTTACACAGAGCATAAGCAGAGAAGTATAACCACAAACAAATAAATTTACATAAAGCACTTCACAATAGTTCAAGGACACTTTTTAATGCCTAAGGGGACTAGCAAATTTTAAAGCTCTTTGTTTTGAATTAGACGCTGCAGTACGACAGGTTTTCTATTTCTTACAGGCAGACAGGTTCACCAGCCAGGAATAATTATATAAAGCTCTAATGACTTGTCATTGTTAGGCTCGCTAGTGTTGCTTACTATTGAAGCTTTCACTCACTTTCTATTGTGAAACCTATTTCTGCAGCACATAATTTTGCAGAAATTTAAACAATGAGATTGATTTTTTTTCTTTTTTTTTTTTTTTTTTTTTTTTTTTTTTTTTTTTCATTCTAGTTGAATTCTTGTGCAAAATACGTCCTCCATTTCTAAAATGAGGCCAAGGAAAAAGAGAGGTAATGTTTAACCCACTTGAAGGATGTGGTGGCCGTTCTTTGAATGGTGATGACACCTGCACTTTTTAGAGCAGTTTCATAAATTTTGGAAAGAGGAGACCACTGATTATTGGATTTTTGGATTTGCCTTTTGCTTTTCCTATAGAATTCCACATAAATATATTCAAGGCAAAAACCTTTGAAATGGCAAACGAGATTCCAGTTAACTAAAATGTCTGAAAAGTCAAGCCTGGCTGAATAGGGACAAAGCTCTCAGACTTCAGGACCGCACATGTTCTAGGAATGCATCAAAACCTTTTCTGTAAGCTCTTTCTTTTGTTTCTCATAAAAGTTGCAAAATCTGTAATAAGAAACAGAAACAAAGGAGGCCTTACATTTAAAGTGGAGAGGAATATCATGCCCTGGACTAAGATGCTCCTGTGTGTACTGTGCAAACTCTTTATCAGAATGAGATGGACATCTCCTCTTGGAGATGGGAAGGCTGATGGACAGAATGTCTGAGCCCTAGAGCTGCAAATGAATCAACATTAATCTTGCTTTAACATCTAAAAATAGTGATGAGTACTCTGAAAATCCAGTCACAGATCTGAAGTTGAGCTCCAAAATGAATGTATACTTTAAACTTTGATCTTAGTGTGCTAGCTGGCAAGATCTCTCAGGTCATCTCACAAGAAAGACACATTAACATCTGTAAAGCACTAAAATACTAGAATGGTAGATCAGAAGGCCCACCAAGAATGAATAATCTTGGTGGCAAAGCAGGGTTTTAACACACACTGCAGTTAAGTATAGCCCAGGACCACATATTGAGCATTAAATATGAAATAAAATATAGTATCAATAAAGGAGTGTTGTTCATTCTGAACACTGAATAAATGTTTGTATGGACTTACTGTATATGTTCATGCAATTAAAAGTTAGTGTACTGCTAATACATAGATGAGTAAAAGAGGCACAATCTTGATTTTGATATTTCCTAGCTTCTGAATACTGGGTTTTACAAGCTTATAAATATTCTTCCTACTTATGCTTTTGGATATATTCAAGATAAATGTTCATATTCAACAGGAGCATTTAGAATTCTAGAGAAGTTAATTTGCTGCAGAATTGAAATTGTTTTTCAGCTGGAAGCTCTAAAAATGAAATATCTCATGTTTGTTTAACCCCCAAATTGGAGTATTTGGTTTTGTTGAAACAATCTGAAATACTGTTTTTCAAATCAGATTGCAAAACTTTACATTTCTCTTTCAGTATATTAGCATGTCTATTTTATAAACATCATGGCCTTCTCTGATAAGTATGAAAAGCTATATTAGAAGTGTATTGCTAAGGTTGTAAAATCAAGCACTCAAACAAAAAATTGAGGAAATTTGAATTGAAGAATTTGCCTCCATTGCTGTTTCACCTACCATCCTCACTAGCTACTTACAGTACTCTAATCAGGATAGTAGTAGGAGAAGTCATTCTCTGAAAAAAATAGAGGTCCCTATAGGACTGCATTTCCAGCAATAACTGTGTCCCCATCTTGACTACTGTGTTCAGTCCTGGCCACCCCACTCCAAAGTTTACGTATTAGTATGAGACGAGGTACAGGGAACAGACAGAAAGAATGCTCTCATGCTCTCTTTTCCATGGAAGAAAGTAAATCAGTGATGACTCTGCAGCTTAGAACTAAGAGATATGACAGATCTATACATAATATAATAAATATAACAAAAAATGAATATAATAAAATAAAATAGTGGTAATAAGACCACTATAATGTCATGGAGAAAACAAAGGAGAAACCATTGTTCACTATTATAATACAAAATCTAGACTGCACTCAGTAAAAGAAGGCAGTACTTGCCCACTATTTTTAATTAAAGGAAGAAACTCACTGTAGTAGCATTTTCCAATATTCTCAGAGTATAAATGAGTAAAGAAGAGTCAAGATAAAATCGTGAAGGAAAGGTCCATGAACCACTGTGAAACAGAGTGATGTGACTGAAACTTTTGGTTCAGCAAACCCCAAACCACAGGCTACTTACAGATTAATTACAGATTACAGAATTTGGAGCCTATACTAGGGAAAGATTACTCTAATTTTTCTTTTTTTCTTAAACTCTTTCCTAAAGCATTATAATTTTCTACTGTCAAGGCAAGATACTGGGTTGGGGTACCTTTGATCAGCTTGAAACTGCCATATTTACTTAGCTATAGTTCTAGAAATAGCTTTAATTTTAGTGTATTATAAAATGAACTGGCTTCTAAATGAGATTGGCAATACACTTGAATGTTAGAACAAAATTTCCTCTAACAGAAGGAAAAGTATCTATTACATAATGGGTTGTTTTTGTTGGTTGCTTGACTGTTTCTTTCACAATATGCAGCATTTCCTTTTCATACATGAAAGCGTATGGATTTTTTTAAGTTGCCAAAATCTCACGTTCCTTGTGATATGAAAGGGCTAGCTTCTACAGGGTTAGAGACTAAAACCCTTTCATCACCAGATGTGTATACTTTACTGGGTGATTGAAGGAGGCCAGCCTGTCTTTCTTTTATTTTGCAGTCTATTTATGGGTTTACATGAAACAATTTTGATCAAACAGGCTGAGGAGCTGAGAGCAATCTGAAAGTCTTCTGAAGTCTCTTCACAATCAGAAGCCCTGACTCCTGCCCATCATGCTGTCTAGTAGCCCTCACCTAACTGGGAGACACAGACAACTTGCTGGTAAAACCTGCAAGAAGAAATCAGCCAGGTTCTCTTTTTCTAGGTCTTGTAAGAAGTTTTGTTCCACCAACAGTTAACATAAGAGTTTAGTTCCAACAGCTTTTCTTATATGGAGTTTTGACACTGGGCAGCACTCTACATGCTCTCAAATTCCACATTATCCTTAATGATTTATGAGAGGTGAATTGTATTTGACATCACTGCAGAAGAACGGGGTGGGAGGGAATCTGATAGAAGTCATTAGTGGGATCTTGAACCTAGCAGAAATAAAAATCTCACACATTCCAACTGTTTTCTGCTGTCATCATGACTATCAACTTCATGATAACAATCAGGTTGTCAGCAAATTTGTAGCTCAGCTAGAGAAGAGTTAGGCATGGACTACCATTTTTGTCTCTCTTACTAAACATTTCAAATACAATTGAGAGGAATTTAATATTTCAAAATAAAGACTCAAAAGCTATTTACTTCAGAGCAGCTTATTCTAACACTACCTTAGCTCATTTTTGCTCCTATACATCTGTAAATGTATGCTCATGGTAAATACCATAGATCTTTGCTATTTAATAAGTGTGGAGTTAATCTAGAGGTTTTTAAAGTGCTTCCTCTTAAAGCTTCTTTCCCCTTCTCCATCCTTCCTTGCCTCTTTTTCCTTCTCATTTAAGAACTGGTGAAGTCTTTTATTGCCGCACATCATAAACAAAAGTGTAGGGTTTCTTCCTTTTCAGAAGACTACTTATGTGGCTGAAAACCATCACTACGTATCAGGCTCAGCTGAAAACTATCATGGTTGAAGCTCACACCGTTTCTTTACTCTATGCCACAGTTTTTAAGCTGCGCAGCAGTAATCCTCCATTTTTTTTTCAGCCTGAGCAGGCAGTTTTAGGAACTGGGAGCAGGAGCTACTCAAAGGACAAGATGATGGGGAGCAGCACCTTGTGAAGGGACCCACTCCCAAATCAGTGAAAGCAGACTGGATGAGTCTTTTAGTAAGACTAAAAGACTGATTCAAGCAAGAAAAGGAGAACTGGGGACAACACTTGTAGAATTAACAAAGCTATTCGTAATAGTGAGTCAACATACACAGTGATGTGATGAAAAGAAACAGACATCTTACCTAACAGACATCAGGATCACTATTTTTTAAATCCATGGCTAATTCCTGACTGAAGGGCAATGTTGCATTAGGGAAATTATTTTACTTCTTAAAGATAGAACTACTTCCAGTGAAGCCTCATTGAACCGTCTAAGAATAGTTTTTGTTTTGCTTCCTTCAAAACAATAAGAGGTGAGGGAAGAGAAGAAAAATTCCCACTACCTTCAACAGGGCAAAGATTATACTCAGAATATTGTCTTAATTATCCTTAGATAGCGTGGACTCTATTTCAAAATCCCACTCAGTGGTTTGGGAAGAAATTTGTTTACAATTACTAACTGAACATTAATAGCAGATAAAGCTTACTAGAAGAGTAAGACACAGTTTTCAACTATATTTCTTCCTTGTATAGCATACATATTTTTTCCAACATTTGGCTAGGCAGGTGGCCAGCAGGCACTGTCAAGATAATTTATGTCTCTTGTTTATTTGAATAATTAAAATAACAACAACACTGGAGCCCTGTAAATTTCGCACATCACCAGCTTATATAACACTTTCTTGTTCCTTTTACTCTTGTTCTTCTGCAAAACAATTCCCACACATACAAAGGAGGCACCAAAGACACCTAATGATTTACTGAGGCCTGAGGAAGTAGATCTGTGTGAAAGCAACCAATTTATGTTCCGATAATCAAGAAGGGAGTTTTCCCATGCCAGTTTATGAATTTGTATCCTGCCCTTTTTTTTGTCAAAATTGCACAGATTCATTTCAGCACATCCTCCTTACCCAGATATCTCAGCAGGTACACATATCTTCTGAGCTCTGCTGTTGAAATAATGTTTGCATAGTAGTGATCATTTTGCAGCTAATTATGACTGCATATGCTGTATGTGTAAATAGACCTAATTCTCCTATTTCTGAAGGACAGGGGATCCATCCCAAAAATTGCAACCTTGAAATGCAACTAAGAAAAGGGAAGCAATTGAATTTCATGGGTTCTGAGTCTAACTTCAATGCTTATCTTGTAGTTGCTTCTACATGGATGCGTTTGCCCACACGTCATTGCCTCTAATGTGATGTGAGTGAGTCTCTACCTGAAAGAGAAGGAGATAAACTGTAGCAATTAAATTGTAGGAATTGACTGACCTCCATATTAATTCCTGTGACCAGTTAAATCCAAAAAATTCCACTTATTTTGGGCAAGATCCTCAGTTGGTTTAAATCGCATAGCATGACTGACAGTCAGATAAATTTAGAACAGGACTAGATTCTTGTTTTTCAGTTACATATTTTCCTTGCCTTTGACTTTTCTAAGTAATGTGTGTTTTTTCTGAGATGCCTGTGATACATGAACATGTCCCTGCAATACCCCAGTGCTACTGGCCTTGCGATGAAGTTCAGATGCATTTGATGAGCATTTTTTTCAATCCGTCTTGCACTTTTTCAAAAAGTGTTATGTATATTAAAAAGATGAGAAAAGAAGGTGACATAATTCAAATATTCCCCTCCTCCCCCCTTTTTTTTGTACAGGTCTATAAAAAAATTAGGAGCCTCAACTGTTGTACTCAAAATACAGTGGCTAAATCTGAGACAATGTAAATTGCTTTGTTGATGAGTGCACTAGCTGAAAGAAGTCTGTTCTCCTGCTAGGCAGAATTAGTCTGTGCCAGTATGGGGGAACCAAACCATTGCCATATTAATCCTCAACACTAATGGGTAGCATATTAGTCTTGCTATTAATGTTTATGTTCTCAGCTGAGTAATGTCCGGGACTCAGAGTTGTAAGGAAGCACATTTCTTTAGTTAGTAATAAAGATTTTAGATTATCATGTCCACAGAGTTCCTTTTTGGTGTGTTTTCCCCCCGTCTCAATATACATATCTTGTTACTAATAAGAAAAAAGTCAATTGACAAATCATAACATGTAACATGACAGTTTGTTGCCTTCCTCCAATAGAAAAGTAAAGGTTTGAATTCATGGAGTATTATCACTCATTCAGTATCGAGTCAGACTATACTGTCTATGTTTATGCTGACTCATCATGCAATGTTTTTCTTTTTAAAAGGCAATATTTTGAAACTATATATTTATTTCTTTGGGATAATAAAAGTCCAAAGCAAAATCAGATGTCAGACATAAATAAATTAGATGCTAAAATACGGTAATCATATCTGACAGCTCAAAAATACAGTGTTTGTCAGTGAATTTTTGAAAGAGAAAATAATATTACTTGTTTTATTATAAATTGTATTGTGCGATAGAATATTTTTGTTCTCTAGCCTTGGAAATCTCCCTGTATTTCTGCTTCCAAAAACGTTGTCTTTAGTCTGAGACATTTCAAGACTTGAATTGCACTTCTCCCAACATATCAATCTAGCAACAAAAAGCTTTTATTTGGGGGAAGACATCTCTATTTTGAGAAGAATGTTTACCATAAAGTTGGAAACCCTGGTGCCATCTCTCTCAGTTTACAACAGAGTGCAGTAGTCTTGATATTAAACTAACCTTTGCTTTAAGAAAATATATTTAAGCTTCTCAACTAAATTTCTCTTTTGAAATACATATGTGTATAAAAAGAGGACTGAGAAGCCCTCAGCTCAGATAACTGGAACGACGTTTCTGTAAGTTGAATATATTCAAAATTGCTATTTCTGGTTTTCTGCCTACAGCTCTTCAAAATCTATGCTTTTCAAAGGGCTATTCATGATTGTTAGAGCAATTATCTTAAAATAATTACAAGCCTATTTATTCCTGTTAAAAGTAGCTATAATTCAGAGTTATTTATATACATATGAATATATGTATACACACTCATACCTATGGATAAATATCTATTCATTCCTAAAAGAAAAAACTGCTTGCTATTTCAGTATAAATACACTTCAAAATGTACAAGATGAATTTAAAAATACATATGATTATACAAAGCATTAGAAATTAACATCTCCAGAAAACCAACGATTGTAAAACTGAACCGTTACTGCTGTAATCTGGCCGATTCAGATAAAGAATATATGGCAAATGCCAGCAAGCGTATAGCTTTGCTAGAACCGGCACAGGCACCGCGTGCGAGTTCAGGACACTGTCTGGTTATTTCATTTTATTAAGGCAGCAATTACAAGGATTAGAGGCTAAGGCTCATTGGAGATGATAGGTATTTAGCCGGCGCTCTGGCACGGCTCTGGGGCGTGCAGCTGGAGTCCCACGGGCCCCGAGACGCTGAGCCTCTTTCACGGGTGGGCACCAAAGCAGGTGTGCGCCGCTGATGCTGCAGCGCCAAGTGGAGCGTGCCACAGGTGATGCTAATTACAGAGGCCACCGCGATATAAAGGAGAGCACGGGTTGCTGCTGATGGTGTGCTGCCAAAGGTTAGTGGAAAGCTGGGTTGTCTGCTGGACCTGAGTAGATAAGAACACAAAAGGGGCACAGAAATGGATTTCAATACAGCCACTTATCAGCGTGCCTTTTAAACTACATTATGCTGCGTATAATGGTGTGCTGTTAGCATTAAAACTGGGAGTCTCCTTTTATGAGTGTACTAATTTATTAACATCAATTTGTGTCTCCGTTTTAGTGCCTCCTCTAATTTCTTGAGCCAAGAAGTAACGCACCAAGTCAGCTAAATTCAGACTGAATTCAAGCGGCTCTAGTTCTTTTCAGATAAGTATTGCAATCTGCTGGTGTAGCCCTGTATTGGCCACTGTATTGTTTTCCTCCACAAGGAAGGAAAGAAATGCATATAAAATAAAGATATTCATGATTTGGAATAAATTGTAGCTTTACTATTCTTTATTACTAGAAATCAGCCAATTATTATGCAAAAGAATAAAAAAAGGTCATTCGTATCCCATACTGTTAAATTTTATATTTAGTGATATGATAAAATGGCCAACGGGGAGAGTGGGCGGAGAATAGGAGGAATGCTAGATTTTATTTATATCATGTTTGTTGTTAGCTATGTTTATCCTTTTTTGTCAGCTAAAGAAACATTAAATAGAATTATCTTGGATTTATGGTAAGCAATAAAGCAGATTTCTCTTTCAGTGAATGCTCAATTAGATTAAAGTATACCGTCACAAGTGCAAAGTGTGCATCTATTTACAATTTCTTTCCTCAGGCCATCCTCATTCCTCTCCTGAGACTGCAAGGCTTTGGAGAAAGCAGTGCATGTGTTTATTGTAACACATGTGAGTCTAATGTAAGACCGAAAAAAGGATTTGGGGGATCACGAGGAGGAAGGGAAAGGTGAAAAAAATGCTAGCACCAGACCTCAAAAAACACCAAATGGGCACTTCTGACAAAAGGTAAAGACATATTATTTCAAGATGGCACCTGCACTACACAGTATTTGCAGAGGAAGAATGAAAGAGGCTTTACCTTTGTCCTGCCGTGATTCTCTTGTGCCTGAGAGATGGGAAGTCCTTGGCAGAAGACACTCAACCTCTGGCTGTGTATCGCTCTCTGGTATTTTGCTCGGGTAGGGGTCTGTCATCTAAAGCCAGAGGGAGAGATTTATGTCTCTCTTGCTGGCACATGACATTCTTCAAACTTACTTTAAAAACATGAAGATACTATTTCAAAAAATGCCTGGTGTCCTTTTTTTTTTTCCCTTACCTTACAGTTCTGTGCTATTTAAGAGGACATCCTTGTGAAACAAGGTAAAGGCAAGAAGGATTAAGATTCATGTTTTTCGACAAGGTTATACCTGCAGTTCAAGGATTGGGGATTTAGTCTTTGCAGCTGTGTGTGCTCAAATACAAGATAAAGGAAAAAAAAGGATGAGCAGATTGAATCAATTCATCTCAAAAGTTACTGCAAGCTTTATATCTAAATATTGGCTTGGTTTATCGGATGCCATTTTTGGATTCACTGATAAGATCACTAGCCACAGTTGTCACAGGAAAAGCAAAGGTCCAGATTCATTAAGATAATTTTATACTTCCTCTCATGCTGCTTTCAACATTATTTTAGACTGAACTTGGCTTGTTGCACAGGGATTTCCCCCACTTCCTGGGATTCTCTGGTAGCGTGGTCATTCCTATTGGCTTCAGCACAGGGAAGCTGCCTGAAAGGAGTTACGATAAGGAAGTTGCTAGATGTACAGCGATCTTAAGTAAGAGCTGGTAATTGATAGACCCAGGGCTAGGAAATCTGGAAACCTGCTCTCTCTCCTCATTTCTCTTCGTTTTGCAGGCAAACATCATTCATGACATATAATAATATGGTCATTGCTAATAATAAGTTTTATTTCCAAACAGACTATTTTTACTGGCAAAAAAGTGTAGATTTTGAGAGTTCTGCTTAGGTTTTATGCCAACAAATTGCAAATGTACAAACATCTATGCACTTGTATTCATGAATTTTGCAAGACAGGTGGGTGCTTTGTATGTCTTGCATATAGGTGCAAGCAAGGAGCTACTAATGAAAACTTTGTCACTCGTATCATAAATAACTGAAGCAGTAGGGTAAACTTTAAAATTCAGTTTGGCCTGCTTGTTTGCTTTGGAGAAAGTTCTCTGAAAATCCCTATTGTTGAAGAGTTACCTATTTCGTAGTTATTTCAAAGAATGAACCTTGTACTTTTATTATGAATGTAAGTGACTGAAAAACTCATTTTTGGAAAAGATAATGTTTATTATATGCATAAGTGCTACACATTTGTATTATTCATCAGATATATACCACTCAGTGGCAAAATTCTATTGGCTTTGGTTTTTATCAATGCTGGAATTACTTTGAAGCTAATGAGATGAGGAGCATTGGCCCAGGTTGTGGTCTTCAACATAATTCAGAGCTGAGGATACTCATGGAGGACTGCATTTGCATTGCCAAGTGCTAACTTATCAGATATATCTAAAATTAGCAATTGCTCTGTACTCCACAAGTTTATCCAAACTGTCTTTGACTGTCCTCCAAAGAGTCATCCTCCAACAAGACGTAACGACTATAAATAAAAAAAATAGAGAATTCTAGACAAACTTAAAGGTGTAACTAGTCAATATCCATTTTGTACCCAAAGCACCTATCTCTACTCCAGGTGAGCCCTCAGAAAACAGCACTGTGCTTGTCAGACATCAGCAGGCACTGTCCTTCTGATTAGCTCACTTCTTGGAAGTCTGCTCTGCAATCTCTGGCCTGAGTTTTCAGAGTCTCCAACTCCCTCTCTTCTGGGCTCTATATTATCTTTTTTACCTATATGAGTATCTGTGATATTGCTCCCGATAATAAACATTGTTTCCTATCATGAAAAGGGGATTAATTTAATTTTAAAGTACTGTATAACAATACATATATATGTGTGCATGTATTGCATATATACATATAATATTATGTGTATATTATGTATAATATATACATATGTGTAAATATATGTATATATCATTTTTACTTGCATTTTTGTATGTATGTATATATATGCACACGTACATATGTCAACAAAAATAATGAACTATGCAGAGCAGGACACCTAATCTCTTCTTCCTGTAGAGTTTTCAGAGCTCTGCTGGGGTGTATCAGTGGCAGGGAGACTCCCTCTGAAGCAGCTGGTTTGGTTGTGGAGTTTGCACAGGACAATGACCACGACCATGTCTGTTCAAAGCATATGCAGAGCGCACCACTTTGCGGATACTTAACAGTTGCAGGTACTATATTGGGGAGGACCCTGGGGATTTAAACCAGGCTACTTCACTTGGCCAGCAGAGAAATACCTCCCTATATTGACTGGAGAGGGAACTCATAGAGGAAGTAGTTTTCTAACACTGATGGTTCCTGTGAATCACGTCTAAAATATCTGCCTAAAGTAGCTTAATACTGGGGGTGTGAAATGCATCTTTCTCCAGGATGATAGTATCTCCCCACTTCTGACATGATCTCTGTAGTTTTGCCAGTAAGAAAAAGGCATACTGTGGAAAAGTTAGATATGAAGTGGTGTAATAGCCAGTTAATAAACAAGTCTTCTCTCCCTCAGCAGCAATCAGCCTGCTTATTTGACGAAAGCATTACTACCACAAGTCCTTGGTAACAACTTGCTTAAAATCTATTTGTAGCTCTAGTAGTTTAACTGGAATTCTAAGCCATGGGCAAGTTATAATTCAATTTAATCTTTTCCTTGGGGTATACATGAGAAGAAACAGCTAATATATTTTTCATAAGAAGGGGGGAAAAAAGCAAACATTTTGGTGAGACTGATGGGGACATGGAACAGTGCAGATGTGGGAGGAGGGAGAGGGCTGAGCACTGCAGATGCCTTCAGGTAAACTCTTGAGAGCAACTGACTTTTCAGCTGATGACACCAGAGATTGTGGATGGGTGAAGACAAATCATGAAAGCTGAGATATCAAAAGAGAGATCATAGCAAGCTATTAAAATGTACATTTATATTGCTAAATATTTTTAGGGTTGCTGAATTGAGACAGCTAGCAAACAGCACATCATGGAGAACATTGATTGAAAAGCTCACTGAGTTGCGAAAGAATTTTCATTTCATAAGTCATTTGCTGCAACTATTCTAAAAAGTCAAAAAAAAATTTTAATATTAATGAGAATTATTCCACAATGAAGTCTGTCTTGATGGCCACTTCCTTTTGTAGGTTTTACCTCTATTGCTGAACCTCATCCCTTTGCGCTGTTACAGTTTTTCAGTCAGTAATGCTAATTTGTTTGGCATGTTTACAGCATGTAAAATTATCTTATTCTGTCTACAAAATCCCAGGCAGATACAATCTTTATGAAAATTTTAAGCCCAGCTCCAAAAGCTTTGGCTATAGAGCTGATGAGTAACTTATATATTAAGAATAAGTGGAGGAGCAGAAGGGTTGTCATTAGGAGAGTTTACGAACAATAACAGTTATATTTTTTCACTTGAGGAGGCCTGGATGTCTACTCATTTTTATGTTAATACAGCGTGATTTTTATTTATTTATTTAATGTCTGCTATCTGTTTAAGTCTTCAAACAAAGGACAGGAATTCCCTGGCCATATTCCACTCTCAGAGAAGAAAAAAGGCACTGGACAAAAAGTTGACATGTCCATTACTCAAAGTGGGCACTTTGATTGTTCTCCATTGATCACTCTCCAGTACTGTTTTAAATTTCACAATAAGATACCTCAATAGGTGTAGGAGTCAAGCCAAAGCTACTCCAAAACCTGCTACATCTTTGATCTAGTACAGAAGTAAACAAAATCTTCTTTTGTTAGTATTGCAAATACTAACTAATTTTAACAACTTTTAGGAATCTAGACATGCTTTTTCTTATACGTAATGTGAACATTTGTTTCAAACTAACAGTTAACAGAATCTCAGCAGTGATCTGCTCACTGCAGATGAGAAATATTGTACAAACATAGGCAATCCGCCAGTTTAAAGCTTTCTTCATAGTAAGATCACACAAAGGCTCTAAGACAAACAGTCAGTTTATCAAGGTGTGAAAGTCTAACAAATAATAAGTAATATCTTATACTCCTCAGATTGCTGGAAATCATCTAATTCTCTCTATTCTATTGAGAACCTGCAACAGTGGCAAGATCCAGAAGAAATGTTTTCCTTAATTCTGCTGCAACCTGAATTGTTGACCTAAAAGACCTTTTTCCTCTCTGTTGCCTATAACAGGCGTCGAGATATGTGCATCATAGATAACGTAAGTCAAATGGAATAAATAACCATTACCTAGTACATCAGATACAATCTCAGTTATACTGCATTGTCACTGAAATTCTTGCTGTCCATAGCCTTATGAGCACTGAAAATACTTTTCTCATGCTCAGGGTTACATCATGTTAACAATAATGAATATTCCAATACTTTCTTTCTTACTTATTTTCTTTCTTTACTTAAAGCATCAGGAAAAATAGTTTAAGGATTTGATCAACTAATTTGCATATGCATTTTGTTTTGCACATTATCTCACTTACCCAGCCTGGACCACAATCCTGTAACAGTTACAGCAACTGTTTTGTTTTGTCAAACGAATGAGCTTTTCTCAATTTCTATTTTTGTTTCTCTTACTGAAACAAATGTTATTATGAGGAAAATAAATTTCCATGACAATCATTCAGAGTTGTAGTTAAATTCCTAATGGTTTAATATAAGTTTTAATTTATAAAATCTATTCTGAGCGAGATTCAAATGGAAACAGAAATAGGAGCTTTTAAGACAATTTAATTCATAACTGTTCACTTGAGGAGAAATAATTCTTCCCAATCCTCTTCGTTAATAGTCTCTTTCCCATTTACACATTGCATTGACAGAAATATGAAACCTACAAAGGTTTCTTAATAAATAAAACTTGCAGTTGCCCTTGGTCAAAATCAGCCTTTTCTGCGTATTTCAATCCTTCTCTATTTTTGCCTCATATCATCTTCTCCTCCTTGGTGAACTAGAAAAGAATAAATGTCAAGAAGAACCTGAAGAATAGGCTAATGGAGACCCAAGGAGAGAAAGATGGCAGAAAGCAGGTGGAATGGTACAACTATCCAACATATGCTAGTAAGTAAAGCAGTATAGAGAGAATTTGCTGATCTGGGCCGGATACGACCCTCAGCAGTTGTATACAAGCAACCTTTGCAGGTAGCCTCTTATGGGTTTCCTTGTAGCTGTACTTTTCTGGTTCAGTTTAGGTACCTGCATTTATTTATACCTTCTCCGTATGCTGCTCAAGTGCCCAGGTTACTCTTACTCCTTAGCAATGAGTGAGATGAAGAACAAGCAGAGCTGTCAGGGAAAAAAAAATCTGTAAGAAAGCAGGAGAAAGGGCCACTGCAATGTACAGGTTCCTGTGTGCCCGTTACACGCATACCATAGTGGTGTTGATATATCACTACTTCCACATCAATGCCTCCGCATTCGAGTTTCCTTTGAAGTGGTTTTCCCTCCTCTTCACCCATGGCTGGAGTCCTGTGTTTGCCTCTCCTCCAAGGCCAGCTAGATCATTATCCCTCCAGGTGCAGGTCTCCCTTCCTGCACCGGTCACCCTTCCCACTCGATTTCTTCTCACTCTCCTGTGCTTTGCCAGGCTGTCTTTTACACATAAAGCAGCTTCCCACATGCTGCGCCTTAAGTTTCCTTTCTCATTCTTCTCATTCTTCACTCCAGCAGGCTGCCTCCATCCTGTCTCTCATATAAAGTCTAATCCTGTACACTTTGCCTGGGCATAGATTGTAAACTCTTCATATAAGGTGATGTTGCTGTCACGTATTTGTTCAGTTCTATATGTTATTGCTTTTATAAAAGACCGAAATCATTGCTTTCACTTCAGAGCTATTAGTCTCTTCAGGTAACAATTCACATGCTATTTAAAGGACAATTATGTTCACAGAATATGGCTTCCAAGCATTTTAATTTGATTAGGTGTCAATCCTTTCTAATTACTTTTACTAATAATTCCTACTTTCCAGCTGGAAATAGAGATAAGGATATATATAAGCGCACACATATATTTTATTCCAAGATTGAGAAAAAGGATTAATTATTGTGCATCTGATAAATTGGACGAAGGAGAGATGGTAACTTCTACTTATAATCCCTATATAAAAGCAGTAATCACATTAGCTGAAATTAACCTAGCAGTAAAGTGAGTCAAGCTATCTATGTGTATGTCAGAGCATGAGAGAAATTTTATGATTCTGGAGGTAGATGAGCAACTAAGCTGAGATACCTCAGTTAAAAACAAAACCTTTTAGAAAAAGCTCAAAAGTGGCAACAGATATCAAAGATGATCTTTTGCTATTTACAATAAAGGCATAGTCATGCTTGTTATAAAGGTATTGGTTAGATAGTTCATAATGTAACTAAATTAGCAGATCAAAATCAATTTTATTTTAAAATCTTTATTTCCATACTATTTAAAATGAGCCATTAGAAAAATTATAGGAAACATTAAAATGCTGTAGTATATGTCCAAGTTCTTTTACTGTATGCTGTCAAAAGCATGATTAAATAACATATCAATCACAGAATCACAGAATCAGTAAGGTTGCAAGGGACCTCTGGAGATCACCTGGTCCAACCCTCCTGCTCAGCAGGGTCACCTAGAACATGTTAGGGTTGCATCCAGGTGGGTTTTGAATATCTCCAGAGAAGGAGACTCCACAACCTCTCTGGGCAACCCGTGCCAGTGCTCTGTCACTCTCACAGGGAAGAAATTCCCCCTCACCCTCAGGCGGAACTGCCTGTGCTTCAATTTCTGCCCATTGCCTCTTGTCCTGTCACATGGGACAACTGAAAAGAGTTGTCTCTGTCCCCCTGACACCCTCCCTTCAGGTACTTGTACACATTGATAAGATCCCCCCTCAGGCTTCTCTTCCCCAGGCTAAACAGGCCCAGCTCTCGCAGCCGTTCCTCGCAGGGCAGGTGCTCCAGCCCTCTGATCATCTTTGTAGCCCTGCGCTGGACTCTCTCTAGTAGCTCCATGTCTCTTTTGTACCGGGGAGCCCAGAACTGGATACAGTACTCGAGGCCTCCCCAGGGCTGAGTAGAAGGGCAGGATCACCTCCCTCGACCTGCTGGCAACACTCTTCCTAATGCACCCCAGGAGACCATTGGCCTTCCTGGCCCCAAGGGCACATTGCTGGCTCATGGTCAACCTGTCATCCACCAGCACCCCCAGGTCCTTCTCTGCAGAGCTGTTCTCCAGCAGGTCAGCCCCCACCTTGTACTGGTGCGTGGGGTTATTTTTCCCTAGGTGCAGGACCCTGCACTTGCCCTTGTTGAACCTCATGAGGTTCCTCTCCACCCAGCTCTCCAGCCTGTCCACATCTCTCTGAATGGCAGCACAGCCCTCAGGTGTATCAGCCACTCCTTCCAGCTTGGTATCATCAGCAGACTTGCTGAGGAGGCGCTCTGTCCCTTCATCCAGGTCATTGATGAAAAAATTGAACAGGATGGGACCCAGTACTGAGCTCTGGGGGACTCCACTAACCACAGGCCTTGAACTAGACTCCACACCACTGATGATGACCCTCTGAGCTCTGCCTTTCAGCCAGTTCTCAGTCCACCAATAATGAAGACTCTACGGAGTTACTGCCAAAGGAGAACCAATAGAAATGTATTCAGTTCTAAACAGTAAAAAAACTACTGCAGTTTTCTCCAGGTCTATAGTGACAAAAAGTGTTGCAGCAGCTATGGTGTCACATAAATAAGGGCTGTAGTTGTGGACTGAAAGAAAGAACGGGTCAGGCAGTGGCAGCCACTGTATATAACAAATAAAATCTGCCTTTGTGGGTTTTTTTTTCCACATAGATTAAAATAATTATTTTCTAAAGGGATGAGAAACCATGATAAATGTATACAAGAGTTATATTTCTCCTGGTTTTGCATATTCCAAAATAGCAACAGATAAATGTATGTATACATGCACATAAACACACATGGAGAGAAATCAGGTCAATCTGTGCTCACTTCTTGGTTTTGATGAACAAACCTGTTGAAATTACTCCTGGAATTACAGGTAAAGTTTAAGATATATTTAAGCACACAATCTATTATAGCTTGGGAACAGAGATGATGCCCAGAGCTCACCTGACTTTAAGGTGGAGATCCTTTTCTATGGCTGACAAAGCACAAAGGCAAATCATCTCCATATAAAAACATGCCTCTGTTGCAATAGTCTGCACAAATGCAACACATACAACACCAGCTGTAATGTTCGAGATGCCTTCTAACTCCAGAGACAGTAGGAGGAAATATCACACGCTCCTTGACTATTCCCATACCTTCTATCCTCTACAAATCACCTCATTGCCAGTCTCTTCTCTTGTTCCCTGAAGGAAGTAAGAATAAGCTAATGCAGTCCCAAAGCTGCACTGGCTAACATGGGGACAGAATTAAAAGAGCCAATTTTGTGGAGAAGAAAGAAGCAAGACACTGTATCCTATACTTACGTGATGAGCCGATCCAACAAGCACACAGAAATCCACCAAAAAACCTGCTCTGGATTGTTTATCCACTGCATGCTTACTGTTGGACTTTTGAGACATTTACTTCTCCTTTACCTCTGAAAATTGACTTAGAATAACTTTTGTTAGCATTTAAATTAAATGCATCTATTTAAAATTCAGTGTTAAATGTGGCAGCTAAAATAAGAAAAAATCAAAGTAAGTAAAAGTTAACATTTGTACAGCAAATGCAAATACCCATTTTCCTTTTAACAGTTCAACCATAACACTATTCAGCAAAACATTCACTTCCTAACTTTGTTGAAATGAACAGGATTTAAGAGTATACATGCCTAAAGTTAGGCATTTGTTGTCTAATATTTATCTAGAGTCAGATAAGCATTGGATTTTGCCCAATAGCTTGGCAGATAATATGCACACAACATTCATCTCACTTGGGTTCTCTAATAATTAGGCATCTAGTCCCAGTTATTTCATTTGTATTAAAACAGTGAGACCTTTCTAGATGCTTATTCCAGCCGTTTCCCAAGGCAATCAGAATAAGATCCAGGTGCACATCAACACCCCTCTGCAAACTAGTGTCAATTAAAAGTTAGACACGCACCCTGGACAGAACATGAGGTGTATTCTGCATCAGGATAGCAAACCTGCAGGGCATCCATGTATCCCAGCACATCCTAGAACATTTGACCCTCCAAAAAGATTCAACTTTAGACACCTATCCTACATACAGGGCCCTGTTTATCTCCTGTGGTGACAGATAACTTCTTAAATCACTAGTTATATGACATGTGTCTCATTCACTTTGTGGGAGAATACACATTCCATTTTTACTGCTGGTTTAAGGATTAAAGTTCAGAAGGTATCTTCCTACACTGCTCAGAAATATGGACATTTTATATTTTAAAACTGGAAACCACATAACATTGAACTAAAAATTTTCGGTATTAATGCTGTTTAGGCAAAGGGACATAGAAGCCAAATTCAGTCTGCTTTTGTTTCACTAAACCAGTTCTGACACTGTGCAAAAATGAAAGTTAAGCTATCCAATCATATACATATATCTATATCTACAACATTTCTTATTTAATACAGAAATGCATATTCAAATAGATTTGCATTTCAGTTATTTTGCAATATGGTAGATATGTGTTTGTTTTCAGATTGTGCTCTGTTCAGTAGAACAAAAAAAAAGCAAAAATTAATTCATCAAATCAGTCACTGAAGGAAAATGTGAGATTTTCATATTACTTCTCTCTTTTCTCCAGGTGGTTTGAACATATTAAGACAGTTTCTCATGTTCTTTGGCCTCCTAAAATGGCTTCAATATAACCTGACACAGACAATTTCAGTCTAACAATAAAGGAAATCAAAACCCGTAATGCAGAATCATTCATAGCTACTGGGATTTTAAAATCCCATGCCCTTTAAGGAACTTTCAAAATAAATGAAATGTTTTATTAATTCTAACAGCTTAATGTACAGAACTAATAGAGGTGTAGTCCATCCATCATAAAAACCTTTGTCTTCTCCTATAATGCATTAATTTCTTTATATAGACAGATTGTATGGCTATGTTTGTATGACACTTTTTTTCCACTCAGATCAATGCTAAGACCTCTGAACTAAAGGAAATCATCTTTCTAAATTGAATACTAATTTTAGCTAAGCTGCTTTTGAAGACTATGCTCTTTTAAAAAAGCCAAAGCTCCATACAAAAGGTAGGGAGAAGAGGGAGACTGTAGTTGATGAAATGCAAATGAGGCTTTTCTCAGACAGCTGGCTGCTTTGGGATGACATGTGTGATGAATGGCTCTTAAAACATGAGCAGGCATCAAGCTCCAATTCAGTGTCAGACTGGCAAAAACAGCAGCATTACTGGATGCTTCCTTTAATTAATGCAACACTTCTGCATTAGTCCGGACACTGCCGATAAATGGGAAAGAACTGATATCAGTGGTAATATCAGAAATCTTTCAACCCTGAAGCTGGGATGCATTAGCCAAAAGCTGCAGTATCGTAAAAGGTTTAATTGTATTTGTAATGTACCAGTGCACCATGACAAAAATGGGAGATAGTGTAGGCAGGACAGAGTAAGCCAGTGATAAATGAGTGCGAGTGAGCGATTATAAAGCAAGGAGGAGTGT
Source organism: Rhea americana (assembly GCF_003343005.1). Classification (NCBI taxonomy): domain Eukaryota; kingdom Metazoa; phylum Chordata; class Aves; order Rheiformes; family Rheidae; genus Rhea; species Rhea americana. Next base: position 2,004,401 of record NW_028186712.1, read on the forward strand.
GAAAACAGACAATAGACAAGCAAAGGGAAAAGGGGGTAGGGATGGGGGTTATGACAGCAACAGCTACGCTAATGTGAAAAGTAGGTACCGAGCAAAACCTGATTACAGTTTTGAACCGGCCTACAAGCACGCAGCAGTTTAACATAAATCTTTCCTCCTAAATAGGTTTCATTGATGAAAGTGAGATTTACCACTGCACCTACTCCTAGGAGGACTTCTTGGGGAGGGCTTTGATAGCCAGTTATCAACTGGAAAGCATTACAACTCACTAAATCAACACACAGCACAAGGTTTTCTATTAATTACATACAAAAGCAGTAGACATGCTGGATACACACACTGTTCATCCATTTGGTTTAAAATTATGTTTTCTGCCACAAGATACCATAACACTCCTTTGCAGCTTTTGCAGTGCTATGTAGTCACTAAGTACCAGTGCATAACAGCAATAACATAATAGCTACCTTGAGATTGTTTAAAAACAAAGACTAATCTTCCACTGAAAGTATGATGGCCTAGCACACTGAAAGTATTCATGTTTTGTGATTACCATCAATTGCAAACATTTCTGAAGAATCCATTTTCCTAACATGTATGCTAAAGCAGATAATTAAGATTAACAAGTTCTGTTGAAGTTCTTGAAAATAGCCTATGCTTAGTGTTTCTGAAAAAGGTGAAGTTTCCCATAATGTGATCAAAATGTTTTGCAATTTCTTGATGATACCTTTATTCTTGCAGTGGCCTTTTGAAACCATTCCAATTGTTCTCTCCATTTTTTTACACAGACTGAAGTATTCATTGTGTATTTTCAAAACTGTTTTTTTCTCTTTTTAATTAAACTTTTCCTTCTGAAGCCAAAAAAAAATCAGTTACTATTTTAAGATGAACACTAAGATGAATTATTGTCAATGCTTTTTTTTCATAACTAGGGAGGGGGTGGAGGAAGAGAGAGACACTGGAAGGCTGGAGATACAGAAAGACTAACCCATTTTCTGGTGTCACAACTAAATGCTGCAAATACACACTACACAGAGCACTTTCTTGACCGCAGCAAGAAGAAAATCACCTTAATTTTATTTAGAATTCACATATATGATTTCCCTAATACAATGGAACACAAACGACATATAAAATATATGGCTTATAATTTAGGAAAGTATTTACAGTTAAGGGCATGTATATCTGCTTACCTGAACTAAGGCCAAAGACATTAAAACAATTTTTTTTCAAGTGTAGACACATTTGCTTATGCAAATAAGGACTTCAAAAAATGAAAATACAGATATTTAACTCATTCTTTTTACTACATTTCTAAATGTATTTTCCTTGCTCAAATATTTCTGTATTAATACTATACACATACATGTCTTCATACTAACAGAAACAGCTGAAAAGAAGGAAAGCTGGCTAGTTTAACAGCATAAGAGGTTCACACAGGGCAGAAGGGGAGGAACAGGTTAGATTTTTTGTTTCTTGCTTCATACACCATTCTTTTTAAATCTTTTAAATCCTGTCTTAAATTTTATGCCTTTTGAGGGGTGTAAAATCACAATTATTAATGTTGCAAAATACCTATGTAGTTACAGAAGGCACCTTGGAAACCAGCATGGTATTGATAAGCAGAGCAATGGAATAAGGAAGAAGGTCAAAGAAGGTGGGATCAAAGCCATTTGTTTGCTAAGAAAATCCCCAAACAAGTTAAAAAATAATCACACAGACCTCAGAGGTTACCAAATTTGACACGGGTGCTCATGACTAGCTGTGTTCTCAGACTAATAATGTGGTAGAGAACCAACAGCAGTGGTGCTAATGTTCACCCTTTGCCTGTTTGTTTAAAAGCCTGGTAACTGTTCTGGTGAGTTGAAAAGCCTTGCTGTAAGGTGTTGTATTACATCAGGAGCTTTCCCAGTGAGGTCGGCAAGACGTCAGTCTGTTTGGTGTCACAGTTTTTCAGAAATGGAAAATTCCATTGTAACACACTGAATCCTTTCCAGTACTTCTGGAATTTTGACAGCAGATGTGAAACAGGGACTATATGAAGGCAGTCACGACCTAGTTTGCCTCAAAGACAGTAGTCTGTAGTTAATATACTTTTTTATTCAGATGATCAGTTTTAACTCTCCATATACCTGCAATATAGAAGAGCTCCTATATTACTGACAAAGTGCTTTGCTGCAGGCTATGATCCAACCATCCTCTTTGGCCTACAGCAAGAGGACCATTTATCACCCCTTTTCCTCCCTCCCTCATTTAATATTTAATGTACAGGACAAAGCATTCATTTCCACTAAATGAGAGATACCATCAGATTTCAAAGGTTTCATGCTCAACTAGGATCAGCTAATGATATGCTTACTCATGCTTACTACATTAGGAAGTTTTAATAGGACTATGTGAGGATCAGGTGCCAATCGTTAGAACAGCATCAGATTGCAGTCTGTAATTTGGCTTGCTTCTTCTGCAGAGTACTTGTTCAGTGCTGATGACTGAATTCTAACCATCCCTGAAGATTCAGGAAGGCAAAATAAGGACAGGAATGGAATTCAAAAGGTCCCTAACTGTATGGCTGCATGGCCAGAGGAAAGCCATCATGTAGTTGTCCCTGTATTCACTCATGGCTGCGCAGATAACCACTAACATTCCCTCACTTTTTTTTTTTTTTTTTTTTTTTTTGGACAGCATTTTCCACTAATGGATGCTAGTCATGAACAAACAGCTGTAAATCACTTTGGCCAAGTTAACCCAAAGACATACGCCAAATTCTAGTGTCAAACTGTCCAACATGCATTTCATAATAAATGGAGAAATGCTTCTTAGTAGAAAACAAAAGGTTAGGTTGAAATCATCCAACTCAGATGGCTCTGAATATCCTAGCAGAATCCAGAACACTGGTATCTACTGCAATGAGCCAACACCCAAGTACTATTAGAGGGATATACGCCCTAGGCTGTACTGCTAAAACAGTCAAACAACCATGATCTTGTTCAAACATTCTGATGAAACAGAAAGTACAGAATATCCTAAACACGAAATGTTTATAGCAAAGATTTTAATATACACATTCCCTGTAGAATCAAGGACTATATCATATATGGTTTACATGACAGTCGTTTTAGGATGGTGTTCTAGTCATTGACAAATACTCATAGTTCCCTGAGATATCATGGTAAGATGTAAAGATGACCTTTCTAACCCTGCCGAACAGCCTACCTTATTGAATACTGACAAGAAGCCAGGACTACAGATTAAGTTTCTAGAATGTAGAATCTGATATGTGTGGACTGAAACTGTTTAGGGAAGGTATATTTTGCAAAAAATATCAAGATGATTATAATAGCAGCTGCTTGAAAACATAAACTTTTCTGTGCTTTTGAGAATTAATCACTTAGATGCCTGATCAAGGAGCTCTGACCCTGTTTTCCTTGTACCACTGACTAGCACAAGATCAAAAATACAAGGAATGGAGTCAGCTTTTTAGTTCACACCAGAATGCATTATTTTATTTATACATTTCTAGTTTCAGATACAATAGTTCCTGAAATTGTAAATGGAGCCTGCACTCAGTTGGGGGTTACACTCGCAAAAAGCCACATTTCATTTAATGTGGAGCTTCATTTCAACAGTTTCTCATGGAGTGATAGAGACACTAGAAGCTTTTACAGGGAAGAGGCAGAAGGAGATATAACTGAATACCTAAAACTACTTTAAGCAGGAGTATAGTAATTGATAAATCCTTTGGAGCAGATGGTCTTCTGGCTGATTTAAGAGCTACGAGATCCCTGGGAGCAATTGCTCCTGCAACATCAACAACTAATTCCCATTCTTCACATGTTCCAAATTCTGCATTCTCTGGAATGCTACTAATTGTTTTACTTCAGCTCCTTCTCGAGAGAAACCTAAATAATTTACCACCAAACTTTATCCATAATCACTGGAACAACTGAATTTTCTATCAGAAACTATATTTTCCATGTTCTGCTTATCAGGCATTTTACATGCTTGGGTAATCACATTAAAAATTATTTTGAAGGAAATCAGAGAAATATGCCACAGTTGAATCACTTACGCAATGCACAGATGATTTCATGCTGCCCTCACCCTCCCAGATGAAATTGGTCAGAGCAGATATGAGGTGTGGGCTACAGAAGGCAATGAGTCAGAGGACAGAAATGGAAACCAAAAAAAAACTGGAGCTTGGCCTCTGGCTAGTCAATTCACTTTTTTATAGCTACTTTTATTTAGATCAAAAGCTCTTTTTCGACAAGGTCTATCTTGTGCCATGTGTTCATTCAGTGCTTTCCTCAGTATTGTCTTTATATCAGATCTCTGGATGCTATTCCAGAAAGGTGATGAAACACAGCATTGGTGATGATATTATCATAGTTCATCACCTTCTGGTTTGGCCTGCTCTAAAAATGTCCTACATTAAGACATGAGCTTAAAAAACACCCTAGTGTGCAAATGGGTAGCACACAGGAAAAAAAAAAAAAAAAAAAAAAAAGCTTTTTACTATGCAAATAGATTGATCTCACTCAAAGAGTTACAGAAATGAAGATTCAAGTAGACATTTCTTTTGTCTGGAGTAGGTACCTTAGTTACTCCTGAGCAAAGAAGAAATGTACCAATAGGCAATCAAATACAATACAAACAGTTTATTTGATCTAGTTGACAAAGTACCTTTAACATTCTAAAAGAATTCTTATTTCCAAGATTGTTATTATTGTTGCTGTTATTTTTCTTTTACAAGCCTATTTTGACAAGAGAGTACCTGACCCTTCACACTTGCAAAAAAAAGTATAAATTACCTTTAATGTGATGGTTTCACACCTTGCTTGGCATAAAAACACTGTGCTATCATAATATTACTCCATCCTTTTAAAGCTTAATCTATCTGCATTGTACATCACTGAATTATATGCATCATTACTCTGTAACAGTAAAAATGAAAATAAAGATGTGATAAGACCTAAACTCCTCCATACCAATTTCATGTTTGTGGATATGTAAGATGCAGTTGTCAATCACATCACATGCTCATTTTTTTAAATAATGGCCCAGAAAAAGCAAAGAACAAACATGGTTCATGCCTATTTTTCAATTTTTCTTTTGATTTTGCTTAAGGTTTTGGCTAAATCTCTTTCCTGGTATAGTTAATTTGAAGTAAGCAAAAAATTGGCATTTTTCTGCATCTTTTCCTCCCAAGATTTGATTCATGTCCCAGAATTTTATGGCCAAAAAGATACAAAAATTCAGAAGAGTTTACTATACTCCTACTTAAAGTAGTTTTAGATATTCGGTTATACCTCAGTTGCTTAAATGAGATTATCTACCAGTACATACTGACTTACCTAAAGAGTAGAATAGTTTAAAATGGGTTTATACATATTTTAAAGTTAAAGGATTTTCAAACATCTGGCAAAGGTCTTATTCATTGCAAGATTGAATTCTTTGATATATTGAATTTTTTCATCAGGTAGGAGAGAAGACACACTCCAAAGGGAAATCTCGTTTCCTTTCATTCCTTATCCAAACAGTAACTGAGGAAAAGTTTAGTCTCTGATTATTTTCTATGGTACTTCTCATGAACGTTTACTCCTTTCAACAGCCAGATAGATTGGATTCTGACTCAAACTAACAATTTCTAACATCTGTCTGAGATGAGACTGAGAAAATGCTGGTGAGGAAACTCGCTCAATCTTGGAGTAACCTTCAAAGGCTCCAAAACATGTGCAGCCCTCAACCCTTCTTCCATCTCCATCTGTTCAGGAGTGAAGCTGTAGTGGCTGCAGCGGGCACACTGCTGGGGTGTACCTACCCTCATTAACTTATTAGCTCAGTTACCTTGACCATCCAGTAAAACGGACGGATGTTACACATCACATCACCACTATCAATCACATCCTTATTACAGCAGAGCAGAAGAATATTGACAAATGGTTTATGTATCAGAAAAGAACAGGTTCAGATGACCTGAAAAATAGCCAGAAAACTGGGTCAAATCCGTCAAAATGTTTCTACTGGTTCCTCCTCCCGCCTCATCCCCAAAAGAAGTCATCTATAAAAAAATCAAAGGTGTAAGACTCACCTTTTTCTAGCCTGTGGTTGGGTGAGCGCTGAAGAAACAGCGGGCACTGAAGTCCATTTCCCTCTTTTGCATGTACCCATACCTGCTGATCCTGGTAGGCTCAAGCCATCAGTCTTCAAGGTCTTTCACAAAACCTCCTGCTACAACTGTCCTACATGGTGTGAGGTGTTTGCTGGGGCCCGGAGGAATCACAATGACTCTGAGCAATTAGAAGTGACTCCAGTGATGGTGGAAGTGAAATATCAGTGCTCCAGACCTGCAATCAATGAACTTGGGTCTTCCACTTCTTAACCTACTTTATCTCCAGGCTACCACATTCCTTCTTTTGACAGCTGTCTCACAGTATCTATATCCGTTGCTTCCTTTTTGTTGGTTAGCACTAACTAAAGTTCAGTTAAAGACTAAAATATTTGCTTTGAGTCAAAAGAAGTGGTTTGTCTGATCCAGCAAATGTTCAGGAAGAGGGCTGGAAGAGAAAATATACACATCTATGAGAAAAACAAATGGTGGTTTTCTTCAAAATTATCACATTTTCAACACAGCAGACAAAATGGGACATTATTTGTATCCTCCAGTCTTACTAACTTGTTCTGGTGAGCAAGAGAACAAGCAGCCACCTTACAGAACAACACAGAGAATACTTCTTATTCACCTTTATTTCTTTCAACATCTGGACAGATTGGATTCTGAATCAAACTAATTTGTTCACTGGTAATGAGCTGAGATACCACCAACTAAATACAGATATAAGTATTCAGTGAAGATTTTGTGAAACACAGGGGTGGAAAACAGTATCTTTTACATACCTATAGGCCTTTTTAAAAACTAGAGATCTAATAATGGAAGTTGTTTTTTCTAAAGTGAGATAATATTAGTAATTTTCAATCTAATTAACTACCTGATGTTGAATAGCTATCCCAAGCTCCTTTTCTTCTTTTTTCCTTTTGTTTTCATTAAGACATCTGTTGTGTTGACACTTTAAGAATTCTGTTCTTGAAATAAGGCTAACAAATCTGTGTAGAATGTCATAGCAAAGAGCAGTAAATTCTTAAATGGTTTTCATTGGGCAAGAGAGGACTTCACTTATTTTGACAGGATATTACAGGCTTCAAAATGATATAGCATTGGAAGATCATAACAGTTTCTGCCAGTCATTTCTCAAAAATATGGAAATTATCCCCTGTGCTATAAAAATAATTCTAAGTGGTCGCTGTCATTCTTTTCCTATGAACTTTTCTGCAAAATATTTCTCTGCACTGCAATATCAATTAGAAATGGGCACAAGAAAGAACAAGTTAGACTGCTTTAGGTACAGGAGAACATTCTCCATGAGGAGTAATATCAACATTATTCCTCATGACAAAAATAAGGATAAATAAATCATGTGATTCATCGCTCATCTTTTCCAGCAACAGAGTCCCAAATCAGGAGTTCATACCAGATCCATAAGCCTGTATTTGAAGTATGTGGGTTCACAGGGTTATGAACATGGCAAAATACCTATAGGTATTTATGTCCTTTTCTGAAAAAGAATAGACAAGAGCACGTAATTAATTGTTTTGCAGCACTTTGTAATCATGTTGCCTAAACTTTGAAAGTGGCAGGTATTTCTGTTTCTTGTAGTTTTACAAACTATAACACTACCAAAAATATTCTTGTTTTTTAATGATTCTAAAGTAGTTTGCCTTCTAAATATTTTCCTCAGATTTTTTTTTCCTTTCATTTTTATGGTGGCTACTGGTTTAACAAGAACTATTAATTAAGTAATTTGTTATATGTTTTTGTCCCAAAGTTTAACTCAGGATGAGTGTCTCATTATGATAGCCACCTGTGAAAAGATGGACAGCTACAGTTAGTGCTTTCCAAAATTTCACTAATTTATGACACATTTAAAAGAAAATAAGGAGAATGAGAGGATTTGAAGAATAATAGGAATATCAGCCATGCAGTTCACCCAGCCAGTAAGTTCCAGCTTGTTTTTTTCCCCTCTTGTTATTCACCAGTTCTTATTCCCATTTATTGACCAATTACTTCATCACTTCTCTTTCTGGACCCTTGCTTTACAGAAGGAAAACAAAAGATAGCAAAATATGGATAGTATTCAGTATAGATTAAAAACTATAGGTCCTTTCTAATTACATGATAAGGCTGGGAAAATATATTCAGCAAAATTGTATTTTCTCTGTGAAAAATGGCGTCTTCGGTCAAAATGGAAAGGTAGTAACAAATAACTTGGGGCTTTATATCATTTGTATCAGTTGAGAAATTGATACATATTTGAAAGATATAAAAACTGACACAAATTTGAGATTTTTTGAAAAAAACTTTATTTTTGTGTAAAAAACCCTCAATTTTTATAATATTAATATAATTTTGTATTTTGTATAATCTTTACAACCTTCATTTTGTAAGTCAAATTCTGACATAAATGAGACATTCTGACATAAATTTTGAGAGGAGAAAATTCCTCAGCTAGCTCTATTGCCTCATTTTAACCTCCCAGTAAGTCTTTTCCCTGGCTGAAGAGATGTCATATTAGAATGAAAATAAGTTCTGCACAGTCCTTGTGACATTCACACACTCACCTACAATGTGGCAAATGTATTCTGCTCTTACTTTCCGTATATATCAACAGAGCTTGGTGTGCAATATTGTACAGGTTTGTATTTCCATATATATAGGCCCTGATTCTGCAATCAGATCTGTTTGGACAAAAGCCCTTTGTCTGCGGAGAATACTCATAATTTCAAAGTATGGCCATCTGTTCTGAGATTTTAAAACTAAGGCTGCATGGCAATAATTGTTTTTCTCACAATAGTAAAGCTATACAATGCTTATTGCTTATTGTATTTTACTACTGTAGAGCGTGTGGCTCAGTTGCATTTTTATTTTGTATTAAAAAAAAAAGAAAATGGGAGGAGAGACATGTTACACTATTGATGTAAAAACAAATGTTGCAGATAACCGAAGAGTGCAAATGCTCCATGCCAAGAAACCACCCAAACAGGTTATATTGTAGTTACCAACCAGCAGGAGCAGACATAGGTGTCAAAATATTTATGTTATTTCTGGTTGAGACAATTATCTCTACTCCCCTCTTCCAAAACCATATGCATATACACTTTTTTTTTTTCCTTTTTTCCTGGACAGCTGTATGGTGAATTAACAAACAGCTAGTGTGTGGCCATCATGCGACTTTAGTGTTGCATAATCTCCTTCTCCCAGATTGTATTAATAATCATTAGTCTGTTGTGTTGAATAACAAAAGAAAGTCCATAAAGAATTAATCAGAGAAATTAAGTTTGGGTTTGATTTCCTAGTAAGTCATAATCTATACTGAAAGTGCTGCATCCGAAGATAATTTTTTTTTTTTTTTAATGAAGTGAGAAACTGAATGACTATGGACAATAAGTATATTCTCTAGCTTCATCACCAAATGGTTCTTTTCTGGTCAAGATGAAGGCCTTTATCTGCTGAGCTCTCTGAAGCTCCAGTATACATCTGTTTGCACAATGCATATAGTATTAAAAGGAAAGAAGAAGCTTGCACATGTAATTGTATTTCTCATTATTCTCCCAAGAGCGTTTTAGCTTTACTTTGTAGCTGTGCTAAACGAGAAAGGGCTGCAAGAGGAACATAACTTATTGCTTGAAGCAAAAAAAATGCCTAATTTTGCATTCTCAAGCACCTCCTTTTTCATAACCATCCAAAATAAGGATGTAGCTCATTATTCGTAGAGACTGCTACTGTAGTCAGAGATTCAGGCTTAGTGTAAGCAAAAGAATGCATTTTTTTCCACATTACTTTCAACTGATTGAGTAGCAGAGTCTCTTGGTTCAGCACATGTAGAGAGAAATCATTTTGAAATGTAACATAAGTTTTCACAGATGACACAAGTCAGAGAAGCAAAGTAGCAAGAATTGTTTGGGTTTTTTTTATTTGAATGGACTCTCAGCAGAAAAGATCTTACCAAATTATTACTAAAATGGTGAAGGAATTAAATTAAAAGCATATTTTTTTCAGATTTTAAAAACATTAGAAAGTTAGGCACTGATTCACAAAATTACCCTAGTAGATTTAAGTTTTATCATCTGCTTTAGTCCATTCTAATCAACAAAGCAGTTTAGCATATGGTTGATTTTAAGGCTATGCTCAACTCCCACTAAAATCAGCACAACGTAGTTAATGTGTAAGGGCATCACTGAGTGGAGACGGGCTTGAGTATGCACTTAAATGGCCTTGCTAACAATTTGATCTGCGTAGGCAGGCCTGAGTAAGCATGAAATCTCCTTGATATCAATGAAGTTTTCTGTGTGTAGTTTGCAAAATTAGGGCTCTCTTTATTAAATGCACAAAGATGTGCAGTTTTATGCAGCTTTTAGATGTCAAAGAAAAAAAAATGCAGAGCGCCATTGATGTATAAATAAAACCGAATGCTTTAAGCAGTTATATACATTTTTTTAAATATTGCATATAAATGCAGGCCCTGTTACATCTGCTGGCAGAATTGTGGCTATTAAAGCGATCCACCAATAGAACTTAAGGAAAGTTAGGTGATGAATTGCAAGCAGCTGCATCTTTACTGCACAGTCAGGATTTTATAAGCCTGTAGGTAATGTTCCTCTGCATCATCTTTTCTTTCAGCTGCAAAAGGTTTTTCTTGGGAAAACCTCAAGAATATATACTGAAGACTCTGTCCCATGGGGAAAAGAGATTTAGGCATCTGAAGTATCATTTAGAAGTTTAATTTAGATCCTCAAAAACCACACCTAGCCCTAATAGCACTGTAAAACCATGCAGCCTGAAATTTCCAACAGAAGAACCCCCAAAATACCTTAAAATGAGACGGTGGTCTGCCACCTTAACCATTAGGCTTCATGGTCAGAACACAGTGCACACGCTGAAACATACCATCCTACATATAAATTCTGTAATCACTTGACAGACATCGGAGCAGCTTCAACAAAAGGTAATGAGTGTGTGAAACCTCAGTCCTGGCTGGCTACTCCACAGAATGCTAATTAAGACAATCTCCGGGGAGATTTGGGTTCAAATCCTCTCAGACAAAGGATGCTGAACAGTGTCCTGAATGTCCTTATCACCGAGTGAATGCGTAAAAAGAGCACCCATGCCAGTGTTTCCAAATACAGTCCTAATCCCTCATCGGTTTTAAAAAGAAGAGACTTGGGCCCCAGTCTCCAGGGGATATTTCATGCATATGAAGGGGAAGAAAAGTATTAATTATGAGTATTAATTATGTTGCATCCAAAAGCAGTATTTCCTATTAGCATTTGTAAGTGATTCCTGACTCACTAACTAGGCTTTTTACCATACCAGAAACTCCTCATGAACTATATATGGAGTCTATGCACTGCTTTGGTATCCTGCAGAGGTCTTCCACGTCTACCTATGATAACACATATTTTGAAATGATGTATCCAAAGAGCCATCATAATATCACTGTTTCAGAATGTTTAAATAATTTAAGAAGAGAAAAATATACATAAATATATTAAATATTTTAAAAAGAGAAAATACAAAACAGATCAAGTTGGATACATGATACATACTAAGGTAATCAGTGTTCCAGATGAGGGTTTGGCAGGTTTAATTCTGCAACTCCTAGAGAGGCACAAGGATCTCTGGCTACACTGTGCAGTAGGTTTTGCTCCCTGGTCCTCACTTTTGGATGAAGATCTGATGGCCAGATCCTGACTGTATGTCAGGAAGAAGCAAAACATCTGGATAGAAACATAGTTTGTTTCAATAGCGGCCCTTGCCTGCTCATCAGGGAGCTAGGATAGTGGCACGCAGCACATCTACTCTTTCTTCCCACACATACAGATCCACTGAATGTCTTTCTATCAGTCAGCTACCGATTGTACACAGCTTTGTATGCCTATGTGTACACAGAGTTTTACAGTGTCGCAGAAATGAAGACTAGCTACAGAAAGTCATTTTCCTTTATGGGTTTCCTATAGCTTAAACTACTACTATGCAAGTAGCAACCAAAGCAATCCAAATGTCTTCATGGTGCACCTGAAACCATATTAAAGGTACAATGGAACTAGGCTCTGGAACGTTTCAGCAGTATTAAGTTTGCTCTATACACTGGTAACAGTGTTTGCTTGCCCATTGATCTTAAATGCTATAAAATTATTTTTAAAAGATTCACAAAAGGGCTGCTAAGCATTTTTAAATTGTGTCTTGCTCAGTTGGAAAAGGATGCTGACTCTGGTTTTGGTCTTAAACTCGTTAGTTGATAAAATGCAGAAGATATGCAAGTAAGACAGAGGTAGATAGGAAAATTCATTACCAAGTTAATTGCTAATTAGCCACAGAAACCTGACATCATTTGAGCTCCTGTATCTGAAAGTGACTCTGAACAGAAAGCCTTTTATTTGTGTTTGAGATAGGCAATGCGTTTCATACACGGCAGCAGAACAGCTGGTTCTGCCACCTCTCTGAAATACTCCTGGCTGGGACTTTTCAGTGGGCCAGCAAAGGTTGGGCCAGGTGTGAGACACCCTGTCCCATGGGGCACTTCAAGTCCCTGCCTGTTTCTTGAATGCACACCTCCCATGAAAATACCTTTGGGTCCCAGGGACCCCATCCTGTTTCTCAGGCTAATTCTGCCTAAGCTGGTCACCTCTCAGCTGGTGACCAAGCGTAGCGTGCCCCCCTCCGCAGGGCAAGTAGCACTGCCACCACAGTGCCGTGCTTTACAGTGCCCAGCTTCCCAGCCCCAGCAAGCAGGTTTGCCAGGGGGAAGGGTCTTCCTCACAGATGTTCAGGTTTGAGTCTAATACACGAAATAGCTGACTTAAACTTCTCTTTTCTCCAAGTTGTTTGTTAATACAAACCCTGGTTGCATTTACCTTCTGCTACTGTCCTGCATTTTACTCTTGCATGAACCCAGTTAAATAGCACGTATCTGAGGTGGCAGGTGCACCAATTCCCACTCGCTTCCTCCTGTTTCAGTGCCCTCCTTCAAGAGAGAGCAGCACTAGGACCCTATGGTACAGAAGGAGCATATGGAATAACACACTAAACCACGGGCATAGCTGGACTCTTACACAGCCATTCACTACACTGAATAGTGCTCATATTAACGAAGCCCCTTGACGGACAATTCCCATCGCCGGTAAGTCAGCAATAGTTAGATCAAATGCCAAACACCAGGAGGAGAAAAACATTCCATATTTTCAGACTTTTATGATATTTGCATCATCTAATTTTTAGCTTCCAAGTCACTCCTTATCTCTGTCGTCAAACTAAAGAAGAGCATTTTGTTGACAAAATGGTTTCAAAGTCTGTGCTAATAGCCTAAGCTCTTCGCTCCCTCTCTTCCAGGTGGTTGCTTCAGTTTCATGTGGTGCAGCGTGCTGCTGTTGTATTTGTCTAACAGGGCAGCTTCAAACACCTAATGCTTTCGGTATGTTAGTCAATTCTTTCTTTGTTTCACCATACACACAGACATATTGCCAAGGAAATGGAAATTCAAGCAAGTCACAGAATTTCTGAAATATAGATGACATAAAACCCACTTGCTAAAGTAAATCACTTTCCGGCAATTTAATGTCTTGCAGTAATGAGAAAATTCGAAGTTATTTCTAGTGGTGATCATCGTACTACAGTCTTCATGAGAAACACAGGATAAAATAGAAAAGAGTGTCATGCCCACTAATAGAGAAAATATCTCTGAAAGCAAATATAGCAGAACATACCCTAAACGAATTGTTTGAGCCTTCTAAAGGGCTAAAGCCAAGCCAGATTTGATCCTAAAATTAGGTTGTTTATGATATGTAGGACTTTTGAAAACATTCAGCTTTAAAACCAAAATGATGTATTCCTCTCTACTGCTCGCAAACAAATTTGTTACACTTGGATATGCCAACGTGAAAGAAAAATTGAGTCGAAGGTAACCACAAACAAAAGGAAAAATTCATACTACACGGTGTTCTCTTTGCTGAAGACAAAAGAAAGGTGTCAAGAATAAAGAAAGGAATCAGTGGCTAAATTATTTCCTGCATGTAATTTTCATTGGAAAGCTTTCTAGTGTCCTTATTACATTTGCTAACAACATTCTTTTAAAGGAGATTTTCAGCCTCACACTACTATTTTTTTTTTTCCTAAAATGCAGCAACTAAGGGAGAGGAGTAGCACAGAAGGAGGCAAAACTGAACTTATTTGGGGAACCGCTGACTCCTAACAGTACAGACACACGATGCCTGTTTGACGCCACACAAGATTACTCTCTCCCTTGCTGATTGAGGTCCTCTGCGACTGGATCAGCTGCCATCTAACCCCACTGCAGCAGCAGGACGTCTGAGCGCAGAAACAGGTAGGCATGGTTTTGATCACGGGAATAGGTTAAGTGCGTATGTAATGCACGTACGTAAATTGCTTAGGTCCAGGCTTCAAGGCCAGGTCACATCACCTGCATCACATGTTGATGGAATTATGTAACATTTACACCACTTTCATGGGATGTGAAAGTAAGCAGACAAAAGAGAGGGGAGAAATATTTTAAAACCTCATCTCTAGCTAAAACCCACCTGACCATTTTGTGCAAGTCCGTGAATGTCATAGTTGCTGTTTGGGGAAAAGGAAAAGGAGATGGAACTGCAAAGGTCAGACAGAGTGTCAGAAATAGCTCTCCAGTTAGAAGTAACTGGAAACTACTACTCAGTGGAAACCAAATTCCATGGTGGCAGCACTGCCAGCCAACTGCGGACTACCATGCCGCTGCAGCATTGATGCTGTAGGCTTCCCTGGCCGTTGCAAAGACTTTCGTTTCTCCTATTAGCCCCGGCTCTTGCATTCCCATTGCAGTGTTACAGCAAGGAGTAATGAAAGGTTCCGCTGGGGATTAAATGTATATCTGACATAATTATTATTACCAGATTTCCCCACGGTAGTCACCAGTTAGGGCCTGAGGCCCACTGTGCTGTAATCTGAACAGGCATAAAGGAGAAGTTAGCCAGGGACCTTCCGTTAAAAATCCAGTTTTGATTAAGGTTATTTAATACTCAAATCCTATTTAGAGGCAGGAAGTATTGCACACGCCCAAGTAAAATTTAAAACAGAGTTCTTGCTGCAAAACTGAACTCTTTTTCTTGAGTGAGATGAATGCCACACCACTAGATAGCATAGCAGGAAGATGCACAATTAAAACCCTTTTGTGAAAATAAAAAATCCTTACAAGAAACAGATTATATAAAAAGCAAAACTGAAGATCTGTAATGATTAATTTTATCTGTAGGATGCTCAGTGCAGAAACTTATACCCCCTGATTCAGTAAATCATACATATAAAGTGAAACTCAGTCCTTTCCTGTATTTTCTTTACATTCACTATATATATTTGTGCTTTGTTCTTCACAATCTATAAACTCTCTTCTATTGAGATTACAGGACAAAGAAGGTCTAATCTTATGCTTTGTGGTACTACACTCTGTTAAGTATAAAAATGTCTGTGCGGTAGGAAATCTAGCATTACTGTGATTTTACCAAGAAAAGAGAAACCTAAATTAGAGCAGGAAAGTCTTTCATTTAGCCCTGTCCTGAAGCTGCAAAGCTGGTATTGCAATTTCGAAGAAAATCCTGAGTGTGGCTGACCAGGTCAGGTCTCATTTCTAACACATCACTACTTGTAGATGGTTCACAGGATGCCACAGGGGCCAGGATTGAGAACCTCTGCATGTGTGTGTGTGCGTGGCGGGGGGGTGTTGGTGTGGGTGTTGGCATGGGAGGGCTTCCCAAATCATGGTGAGCTGCCTCTCCACCAAACCACTGTATTTGTATCAGTGCACAGGGTGACAAAACACGCCAGATAGAGCATCTAACTAATGCTTTAGAAACAAAAGAAGCCAGGGTGTTTTTGTGGGCTTCAGCAGGGGCATTCGATGCATGCTTGAGTGGCTAGCCCATGCTGAAGGCCATAATATTGCTTCAATCTCCATTAGAACTAGTGTGCTTTGCCCTTTTGATTACGTATCTTTAACTCTTGCATACAGCAAACCGCAACAGTAGATTCTGTTTTTCTAAGCCCTGATGTACTGAAGCAATTTTTATACTTGCAGGTCTTTGCACTGAAACCTTCAGATCTACTCTTATGTCTGAAGGTCACACAAAAAGACTGAAGCAACTGGATTGTTTTAATATCTTACCTTTTAGAAGACACTCAGAGTATTGCAAGATCCCTGCTAAAATAATGTTTGCAAAGGAACTACTATATGTAGCAGGGGGTAACATATCCACAGAAAGAGAAAAACACACAGAATTGAAGACAAAAGTAAGTGTTGCCTAAGGCACAATTACGATTATACAAAGGCAGATGACAGTGCCTTGAACCTGTGTCCTTGCTAATCAAGTGCATTCTGAATGATATAAATGGCTGGCTTTGAATATGAAAAATGTAGATGGTAGCTGCCAAGGTCTGTTGTTTTAATGGAAAAACACTGTAGAGGGATTTTAAATGGTGGCACACTGCACAGTCTTCCTTTGTAAAAAGTTGCTTTGTGAACACCTTGTGAAAGACAGTAACATATTTCAGCTTTCAGTCAGAATTCTGGGAGAAATGCCAGGCTAGCCCAAACTGATTTGGCTACCTACATCCCTCCTAGTAAATGACTTAACAGTGTAGATGCTGCTAAGGAGAATATGAAGAATGGAATGAGATTAGAACATACATTAGTGAACAGGAAGATGGACCATTTCATACATAGGGACATATACCTCTATACGTGTATACACACACACACACACACGCACACTCTCTCTCTATATATATAAAAATATACACAAAAAGATATGTCCAATGGATTGCAAACTAGGATTGCAAACATTAGCACTAAACTGACAGCCCTTTCCCCTAACTCCGTAGCTTTCAAAATTTGAGCTGATTCCAACTTTTATAATTTAAGCAGAGTTTCTAGCAGTCCTTTCTTCTAGTGTTTGCCCCACTGCCTGCCTCCCTCCTCTCACTGCTCCACCCACTCACGGATATCTCGGTAGCCAGTTTTCTCTCCTCCATCCCCATTCCCCACTAATTCCTTCTTACATGAAGCTCAGCCCTCTTCAGTTTCTCTTTCAGCAGCTTGCATCTAAGTCAGTTGTTCACCCTGGCAGTAGCTGAAGTGGCCAGCATACCCCATGCACACAGGAAGAGCAAGCCGGTGAGGCTGGTCCTTCTGCTTTGCTGGTGACGATTGCAGGCAGGCTTTGACTCGCTACAGCCTTTCTGACATTCTCCTGCAGCATCTAAGATCAGGCATGTCCACTGTCAGCAGTATTTTCTAACGTTTTGGAAGATACATGTTGCAGACATCTTTCATGAAGAGAAAATTTGTGTGGATTTCAAGCAGCCTGAAGAAAGAAGCATCGATGACAAAACATCACCCTCAGTATCAAGTATAAGGCCACCTGCACTGCTGAAAGAAAAGGTGGGTGGACTTCATTTCTAGTAGGAGTGGAAAGCAACATCTTTTCCTGGGCCCTCTTTTCTCAGAGGCAACATAACTGTTTCACTACACTCTCCACCTTTCGCTGGCGTCAGGGTGGTGCTACAAAGCTGCAGCACAGAAGATGACCGCCACCAGGACTACAGGATGGACCACGTTAGCCTGTATAGCAGAGTTTCCTCTGGCCCATGCAACAGATATAAGTCACTAAGAACTAACTGAGGCCAAGGACATGGCTAAATTTGTCTGTAAATATTCCTCACCTCCAAGAGCTGGGGCAGCTCCTTCAGGGAGGCTCTAGACCAGGACAACTGGGAGCATCCATAGGGGAATGACAGGCTCCTTCCCTTCTGTCCTCATGCGGTGATTCCGGGTGCTCCCAGGAGTGTCCCACACTCTCCGTGAGACCCCGGCACTCCCTGGTGAGGGAGTGGGGACAAGCCCTCTGCAGATGGTTCCTGCTATTTGACAGGTTTTCAAAATTTCCCTGAGGAATCCAAGCAAAAAAAGTTGAAATGAGGTGCTCTCAATATACAATGGCAAGGAACTTTATCAGGTAAAGACAGGGCATTTTGTGTAGCCAAGAGGGTTTCTTCCTCCCAGATTTAAACGTCTCCTGTGAACAAAAGCAGAAGTAAACTGCTTAAAGAAAGGTTATATGCATTTAAAGTGTAGACCTAGGAAACTTAGCTATAGGAGTCACTCCTGGCTCCTGCTATGATTCTAAATATATTATTCTTTGTATGTGAATTTTACATGTGTTTTTGATAAAAGAAAGGTCATACTGTGTGTTTGTTGGATTTTTACATTTCTGTAGCAGATTCCAGAGATGTAAATTCTTCTTTCAAAATGCTACCAACTATCACAACTTTTTTGCCTGAAGGATCAGCTTCCATGGCTGTTTCCAGCTGATAGTTACAGATCAGTGCTATTTGAGCATCATTTGATCTAGTGAGATGGTACTAAGTGAATACAGTCGATGGTTTTGTGGAGTTCTAGCTGTCTGCTTCACTGGAGATATAAGCTGAAACAGCTGATCAAGAATGAGATCTTATTTGAATAGTTAAACACCGTCTTCATCTGAGCATTAACTAATTTGCATGGCAAAATTCCAATTTACCATCTATCACTTAAATGACAGCTTGTGAAACAGTAGTTCAGCATCCTCCACTTAGAGTGTTAGATTTCTATTCAAAACAGGAGAGGAAACATATGTGGAGTGTGTGTGTTGGGGGCAGGCATTGTAAAACACACACAGAATGCATACTTAACACCAAAAGCATTAAATATAAAATATAGAATATAAACATAGAAATTATTCTGCTCCATTAAAAAACAAGTCTTTGAAAGGAATAGAATCTATAAGCAGTATGTTAAAATCTTATCTTGATCCACAGGACCAGAGGCTTTTATAAAATCTAAATTTATTTCCTTGAGCATACAATGGCAGCATCCCATTGATTTTTTTCTTTAGAAACTACAAACGTGCCATCAAAAATACAGATCCATCCATTCTGGTGAAATACAAAAAGAATTGCGCTCGTTGCTTGAGTTTGGGTAGCTTAAGTTACAAAGTTACAAAGAAAGCATTCTTGGGTAAAACCGAGATTTAGAGATAATCCAAAATCTGCCATTTTATCTTGGCCCGTTAGCGCTCTTCAAGTGCACAGGGCTCCGAAACTGGATGAGGTCTACTATTTGAAAACATAAGCTGTTTGGGGAGAATCTTCAGCTACTACAAAGTCAGGGTGCCCTAGGTCTGTAAACTGACAGCTTAAAATACGAGCAATTTCAGGAAGCAGGAGCAACGGTGACTGAAGCACTGTTGCATTCAGGCTATTAATGTAGAGCTGATGGACGATCCTTTGAGGCCTGCTCACAGGCAGAATGTTAACACAGCCCCTGATTTCTTAACAAAAATTTAAGAAAAGACATGTTTTGACTTCAGAGAAGTCATATGCACACGCACGCTCACACACACACACACACACACAAACCAATAGGGATTATCTAAATATATTGCTACTGAGTTCCATATCAAGGGTGTCTAAAATAGGACAAGTCCTGAACAA
Source organism: Rhea americana (assembly GCF_003343005.1). NCBI lineage: Eukaryota > Metazoa > Chordata > Aves > Rheiformes > Rheidae > Rhea > Rhea americana. The sequence goes on from NW_028186712.1 coordinate 2,024,022, forward strand.
TACAAAGACATGCAAGATAAAACAAAATAAGAAAGCCAATAGTAATCCCCCCCCCCACACACACACACACTCACACACTCACAGCGGGGTACGCTCACTGGGTTAACTTTACTCCTCAGTTTGCCCCAGGTCCTGGCTGGAGAGAGCCACGATTTCCCGCTTGAACAGACCTTTCTGGGGATCAGGCCCAGCAGGCTACATGAACTAGGCTGTGCTACATGTGGTTCCCTCCACTCAACACACTTTTCATGACTATCCTAAGGGGTTTTGCACCCACAGACATTTCCGCAACTGCTGTAACACACCTCAGTTTCATGCTACAAAAGCATTTGTGCTGCAGTACAGCTCTCGCTCTGTTTCAGTTGTATTAAACTGAAGGAAAAACCCATAGAAAATAATAATAATTGTATTTTAGTGTTCTGGGAATACCACAGAAGGCCAGGTAGAGATCAGACCTAAACACTGTATCATGTTGGGTAGCCAATACTCCCTACAAGGGGCTAATGCTGAGCCATGCACATGCAACCACTTTGCAGTGTTTGGCCAGGAGGCCAGGGAATCTCTGATCCTGAATGCATTTATCAGGGCAGATATAGCCAGTCAGACCACATCCAGATACCTACTATAAGCCTTAAGTACACTTCATCTACCAAGATAGCATATCCCTTTTTTGTGTGCAAGTCTCAAGCATCTACCTGCCAAATTGCCTTTTTGGTAGAAATAAATGAAATCTTTATAAAAAACAGATCCTAAGCATTAAAACAAGACCTCTCTGGTTACTCTTGCAGGTAATTTTTTCATTACTAGCAGATGCTCAGGATTCTTTAGCATGTGGAAGCAAAAATACTTCTTTTTGGGGTGGGGAAAGGATGGCAGAAAAAGCAGAGGAAGCTTTAAAGAGCTGAAGCTCACATTTCCATACAAGACATCAGATAGCCCATCTCTATATTTCAGTGTCTGCTCTGCAAAGAGAGACAAGTTTCCACAAATGCCACCCAGGTGGCAATCCACCTGAGTGCTGCAGGTCTCTGGGTTTGCTCCAGGCCTGAGGAAACCAGGGAAACACTAGCAGTAGCCTGTGGCTGCCAGAAAAATTTAGGTAATCGGCTCTCAAAGGCTCTTTCTCCTGTGGTAGGAGGCATGGAAAGGGAGCAGGCTTCCCCGCAGTGGAGGACTGTGGAGTAAAGTGGCCCTTTCTCCAGTCTTCAGCCTCTATAGGAGCCTATACTCAGGTCTTTAAACTCTCAGATGGGGTTTGTAAACAACAATACCACGAAGTGTAAATAACAGAAGGTGGGTGGGATAAATACCTTTAATTACCCGTTTTTTTAAAAGACAACTACATATACTGGTAAAAAAAAGGCCACCTGTATTGCCGTACAGGAATATTCTAGAAACTTACTCGTCACATTTATACACGCTACTACGCCACCTATCTGCAGCTTGAATTTTCTTTGAAAATTGGTGGGGAAACAGCCTTTTAGACATTTGCATTAAAAAAATAAAAAATAAATACATGACTTTATAAATCTCACTTCTGAACAAAAACAACCTGGAATTACAAATACAAGTCACAATCCTAGTTCTGCTTTGCAAAACAACATAGGATAGTCAACTTTTTTTTACATTTCATATGGAAAATGCTGAATTCCCTGTTTTATTTATTTTGATGTTAGAAAAATCCCCCACTCACTTAGGTAGAACATTATGAAGAACAGTAAAAATATCTTGTGTCAGAACTATGGAGATAGGAAAATTCTGCCATCTGTATGCGTGCTGGAATGTGTCTGGTTGCAGTAAGATATATATTAAAAAAATTAAAAACATGTGTGAGAAAAATCAGTTTTTAAAGTCTGTGGTCACATTTCAATCTTTTCATTCTGGTGAGATGCAGTTGGAAAGGAAATTAAAAAACCAAAAACACATCACACAGATGAGGAAAAAAAATGAGTTGAGAGGTAAACATATGACCCACAAAGAGCAGACTGAATGAGTGTACGCTCTCTGTGTTTGTGAATTCAACCATTACTTGTGATTAAACAAGTAATCACAAAAACACACAGAAAATGTGCCCTGTTGAGATGTTCTTAATGCATCAGGAAGATGCTTCCATTCTGGAGGCTCTTTGCACTCCAAGAGAAACTGCTGGCTCTTTGGGCTTTTCCCGTGGAGACAGGCATTTTGCCAGTGTTTCGTTTTCAAGTGCCATTGTTCACCTAGGGCTTTAGCAAAAAAGCTTTTGCTTATTTATTACTAATCCTAGCCTAAGTAATGATCATTTTTAATCCTTTTACATTTTAAAACAAATTCATCAGACAGTGACACCAAATGCAATGTCCCAAATAGCTCTGGCATTTATTTTTTCATTTAATAGGTAATTCTATAATTCACACATCCATGGAATTGCTTTATTGGATCATGAAATCTGCTTCTGTGAGCACTTCATTGACAAAGTATAAATCTTAATCGGATTTTGAAGACTCTTTTAAACATGCTTTCATTAGTTATAGTCTTGACAACACAGCAACAGAGATGAACAGTGTTTATTGGTTTATTGCACTACTTTATCCATCTGCCCATGAATCTTTGTAAAATGCTGGTGTATTCATATATTATATTAGCCAGTCTTGATTTGTATTAGAGACTCAGAATAAAATGCTTTTACTAAAAGTAACACTCAGCTATTTACTAATATAGAGCTTGATTTAGCTTCATGATTTGGTATAAAATCATGCCATAGTGCTGAGTGAAATAACATTGAGAGACCCAGCATAATGCCTGTTTTCAGCACCAAGCAGTGTAGTTTGCTGTAATTGTCTGTACTTGGTCATGAGATGCTCAAAATTGAACAAACATACATGCCAGATGTCATTTTACACATTTATATATATATATATATAAAAAAAATGATCCCTGCAGTCTGACAATTAACTTTTGGTGCAGGTTAATAATTGGTAGAGGATGCTGTAAATATCAGATGGCTACATCTCTAACTTTGCTAGCCTTGCATACAAGGCTGCTAGTCTGTAATCTACACTATGAAGTCACCTATCATTTATCTAGCTTAATCTTGATAGAAAATACTTGCTAAGCAGTTTGCAATATAAACATACCTATATAGAAGAACTTCTGGATGGAGGCGGATATGTAAACGATATGCTTTGTGGGCAAATTTCTAGGGAAACCTATTGATATTTTAAATTTGCCTTCAATTAGCTTTCTCAGAATATTTGGGCTCTTTTGGAAGGATTGGAATGAGACAATTGGTGTGACAACTAGTATCAGCAACAAATCTGTCTAGTCTTCAGTTTCACTAGTACAGCTCTAAAAAACCAGTCAAACGAAATCCTTCTAGCCATTTATATATTAACTTTTAGTAGATTGTTGAAATACTTTGTGGAAATGGTGATTTCCTCATGAGCTATCTACATTCCTAGTTAGCAGTACCGCAGGACCAGAGCACTCTAGAGATCTGTCCAAGCACAGATTTGTGGTGCCAGTCTATGCAGAAACCATAATAGCACATGGGAAATGGAAAAGGAGAATATGGCAGCTATGTACTGTTTTTTCTTTTTAACCTTTTGCACCAAGAAGAAGGCTTACCTGTCTGCATCCAAGTCATGAAAAACAGTAGACAAAACATTTCCAGAAACATAGAGAAATCCACACAAGAACAGAGAGCCAGGAAGGAGAGGTAGCGGGTAGAAAAAAAGAAGATCTGATCATATGGGACAGAGAGGAACATCCAAACAGTTTCTTTGTTTTTAATCCTCTGACTCCCTCCCAGCCTTCCAAGTGCCATTACCTTCTTCCCCAACTCACTCTAAAAGTTCATTCCGGCTGCATCTCTGCAAGCGAGAGGTGAGAGGAAGAAGTTTCGTCCAAGTATTTCCACCATGCCCAGCCTTACAGATGGAGACCAAAGATACTAGAGAAGTTGCCTGGGACTGTCAGAAGCTGCTTCTTCCTGAATGATCCACAGCAGCTCTTGAAATTCTCTGCAGGGTGGAAGACCAAATCCAAACCAAACCAAACCAGATAAACCCTCTGCCAGGTGCCTCTGGGGAGCCACACGGGGGGTAGCGAAGCCCAGGCTGGGCACCCTTCTCCCCGAGCCACAGACATGAGCCAAAGAGCATTGTGGCCGTGGTCCCCCCAGGACCGCCTGCTTGCTGCGTGGTCACCTGTTAAAACAGCAACCATGCCCCAAAATGAGGATAATTTACCAGCTGATTCTCAAACAACTGACAGGAGATGAGAATTTCTCTTTCAGCATCAGTTAAAATCACCTGCATTATTATAAGATCCTAATCTCTTCTGCTTAATAGTTAAACCAGTAGACTCGACCATACTGGAAGGGTATATTATCTTCATAAAAATTCACTTCCTTTTCAATTACACTTAATTTCCACTTCATCTTTCTCTTATATTTATTCCACAAACAAGCCTTTGTGTTATTAATGATTCTGAGTTCTCCAAATCCATATGTTTTATGGATTTTATGTCAAACTGGACCCATAATACTTTAATGAGGAAAAAGAACAATATTTTACTGTACACTCATCCTACAGTACCCAGCCAATAGCTATATAAGCAGTTCTAAATCTTTTTGCAACAGCACCATTGAAATCATGAAAAAGAAATAGGTATTTGCCAACTTCCTCTACCCTCCACCCCTGATTTGAACTAGTATATTTGTAGGAAATTGTTATTTCCTCCATGATACTTATACACTATATATAGGTGTAGACAGTCCTATAACATTTTGAAACAGGGAAAAATCCAGCTCATGATAAAACAGGGCTATCGGTCACTTTAGCTGTCAAGTGAATTTGACTTATTTTTCTGTAGGCATCTAGCATGCCATATGCATGCTCAGAGGTGTAGCTATTCACATATTAGAATGACATATATTTAAAATAGAGAATTTCAAATTAGCTTTGCAGATGGAGGAAAGCGTGATCTTGGAAAATTAGACAGTGGAAGGCTGGTATTGGAGAGTAGATGGAGAGTTGAAAATCCGAGACAAAGCAGAGAAAAAATAGTATTAGGAAGCAAAACAGGAGGAAAAGCAGAAAGACTCAAGTTAGAAAAAGAAAGAAAAATAGACATAGAAGAAAACATTGGAAGGTAGAGCAAAGAATCAGAGGAAAAGCTAAAAGAGAAGAGGAAGACTAGCAGCTAACAGAAACATAATCAAGTTCAGGAAGCAGCATTTCATTGACAGTAACTAATAGGAAACGTGTATTTACATGCAAAGTTAATGCTATATTTTCACAGAATAACATACTAGGGCCATTGCTCCCAGCATTTTCCCAGTTATGCCAATCACTTCCTGGCAGATTAAGATACTGAAATGTTTGTTTAAAGCATTTTATTTAAGCTCTATTATGTGCATAGAGGCATACATACAGAGAAGTGATTCAATGACTCTTTGAGATAAGGAGTTTGTAGCAAGGAAAGGTGAGTCAGAGTGGAAGGAAGTGGAAATTACCTTAGGAAGTGGAAAATCTCAGAGAATATAGGAGAAGTATTCAAGAGACATCAGTCTTGAAACTAAAAACTCATTAATTTTCAGTCTATTTTCAGAGTCTCTGTAGAGATTTGCCATACGTGGCAGCTACTCAGCTTCTGACTCCAATTAGAACTGTTTTCCAACTACTAGTCTAAATTACTACTGGAAATACCAATCATTTTCAACAATGTTTGATGAACTGACTATCCTGTAACACCAATATTTTATGCATTAAATTGCAACCAGCCTGCTATTTTTCTCATATCATTCCTGGCAGAGGAGCCTGATTATCATCCTAGATCCACCTTGCTCATGCTCATTTGGACAACAAAGATAGCACCCCAACTGAAAGAAAATTCTGAGAAAATTAATTGAAGGCAAATTTAAAATTTCAATAGATTTCCCTAGAAATTTGCCCACAAAGCATATCGTTTACATATCCGCCTCCATCCAGAAGTTTGAAAGCATATCCCAGGATGCAGGCTGTTAATATTATAGCCCTACTCTAGCCAGGTTTCTCACAAAGCTCCCGGATGCTCTAGGCCAAGACCAATTTGTCAATGCCAGGTTGTATGATGATTTACGGCTACAGGTGGATGAGGATGCCTGCTGGTTCTGTCTCTCCCTGACTAGTTATTTTGAATTGAAACCATTCCAAATTACTGGCTGGCAAAGCGGACACAAGCTTAGAGATATTGAAGTTGTTTATTGAATTTCCAGAGCTAATCAACATCAATAACTTTTGCAAATGAAGGAAAATTTTGGAACTGTTCAAAGCTACCGCACACATAAGGGAATATAACATGTCACAGAGGGAACCAGGCTTGACTAGAAGGTGTGAGAAATCTCAAAGTTAAAGTCTTATTTGGTCTGTTTTTTTCATGTCACATTGGATACCAAAGGAAGGAACATCTGAATACATATCTGAGATAGATCTATAAAAGCAGCAACAGCTATCTTAACATGTGCATAAGTATGGGCAATCTGTAAACGACTACGCTGGGGCAGAGTGAGCACTTTGGCTCTCTCCAAGCAACCATGAAGCCATGTGTGATCTGTAGAAGTGACTGAAAGAACAAAATCATACCTCAAAAAAAAAAAAAAAAAAAAGAAAGAAAAAAAGAAACCTGAGGGTTGAAAAAGTTAAGAATAGTGAAGCTCTGCAGAAATAAGAATATATAACAAATATTAGCGGGAAGATTGTAGATTTTAGAGGTTTTAAGAGTATCTCTGTGAAAAATTAATGACATGAAGAAGAAAGGTCTACGTGTGTTGTGTGAGCAGCATGGAATAGAGATTGTATGCTGAGTAACAGCAAATCCTTTTTTGAGACTTCTATAGGCAAGGTCGTGTTTAATGTGTATGAAAGGATCAAGATCAGATCCTTTCTGATAGTGAACTAAAGCCTTTATCATAATGTTTCTCTTAGGGAAACATTAATTTGTTTTTTCTGAATAAGAAATTTCTTTCTGGAGATTGAGGAAGATTGACAAAAAAATATTGAGAGAAAAAGAGGAATATCTTCTTTTAGCAGTGTTGTCCAAAGGAACACCTTTCTTTTTACACTGCAGTCATCCAGGATTGCTTTATCATCAGGGTCATGCTGATAATGGGCTATACCTCAAATATGATGAACCTGAGTCTATTGCAGTGGGAAGACAGAGCGAGAAAGAGGAGGAACAGAGACAAACAAATGCATTATTAGTGCTTCTTCAATATCACAGGATCCACTAGCAGGTCAAAGTCGTAATAATTTCATTTCAGAATGATAAAATCAATGCTGAAGAATGATGAAACAACAGCTACCATAGCTGCTTCAGGTGTTAGGATACTATTATAGCACAACAGTCTTTTTATTCATTGCAGTTCTTTTTAGCATGTCTTGACCACCTGTGATGATTGTTTCTGAGTCTGCACACAGTCAAATCCTTAAATTAAATCTGACAAACACAGAAAGTGTTTTGAGCTAACCTGTTCTCCCTTCGCAGTTACTCATTATGGAGTGACCTACTCTCTGTGTCCTACAAGACTCACTTCCTTGTAGATTGTGTTTATTGAAAGCTGATCTTTATAAGTGCTGACATTCACCAGGTCTTATATACTAGGGAATTAAAATAAAAAGAATCTGACAAAGACATTTTAAATAACAGGCGATATCCTTACTAAACCTGTACACTGTATGAATGCAGAGGAAAATTAAGTTACTGTACTTTCAGAGGCTCTTACTGGTGTTAAATTCTCTTTGTTTGAGTGCTATTAGAAGTGCGAGCACATAACTGCAGATATAATGTCAAAGTCGTTCACATTATAACAAGGTTTCAGATGCTCCATAATGAAGACTTCATCAGAGAGTGAAAATTATTGGCTCCCCTGTTGATGACTTTTACAAAAATCTTAAAAGTAGTTAGTTTGCCAGCTGGATTAATCTCCCTGTGCATAGTCATTTATGAAGCTTTGAAATTTTAACCATTGGCAAAATGCTTTAGCTGAAAAACCTCCAAGAATATCAGTTCGACGACAAACAATGGTCTGCTAAATAGAGACATGCTGTCCTGACAGCTCTGCTTCAGCTATATGGTATGACATGTGCCAGCAAAAGCAGAGAAGACATTTTGTAGCATCATAAGACTGCTTCCAAAAATGAGTACCCTGCAGCTATTAGAAACTGCGAGAGAATCACCAAATGTCAGCCTCATGTTCAACAGCATTCAATTTAATAAATGGATTTAAGACAGTGAAGAGCGTAAGATGCTTCGGAACACCCCCAAGACTACCATGTTAATATTGAGTGTTTGAGAGAGAAAAGCAACTGTTCACCATAAAGGCGAGGAGAATTTTGTGTCTCATTTTTGTTTCGTAGAACCAATTAAGAGCATTCTGTCATTATTATTGTCAGCTCTCAGAACAATTTACTGGCACATCCTAATATTGGTGGTCAGACGCCTGCACTGAGAACTGCCCCACTGTGCTGGCAGTTAACATTGTTTTTACCATAATCTCCTTTTCTGTGACAGCTACCTACATTTATCCAAATCTAAATAAAAATTGAGAGCAGGCAAAAGGATCATTTCTTTGTATCTGATCTGTAATGTGCCACAGAATTGGCTGAAAAAAAATACAGGAAAACTGAAAACTGTTGCCAAGATGTTGCACATATGCTTTCTGTCCCCCCTTCTTTTCCTTTTCTTCTTCATGCCCTCTTCCCTTGCCCCAGGTCTGCTCCAGGACTGAGCATATCCAGTGATGCACTGAGTGCCAGGGATGTCACCTGGCACAAAGACCCACCAATCCTTTCTTGGTTTGTGCTAAGCAGAGGCTAAAGCAGAGGAAAAACCTGAACTATCCAGGAAAAAACACAGAGTTCAGCAGGAGCATTACAGGACTAGGCAAAAGGAAAGCATCCTGGCTCTTACCAACAGTTTTTGTTATGGTGCTGCTACTGCTAGAAAAGTGTGTAAGATTAATTGTCCCACCAAGCTCATATATTGGTCCAAATAGCAGTTTCAGACTGGAGCAACTTAGTTTCAAAGTGAAGCTTCATCATCTGGACAGCAGTACCAGGGACATTAAAAAATACTGTAACATGTACAACATAGTTAACGAAGTAGTAGTAGTGTAATATCACAGGCACTAACAGATTTTACTCTCAATTAAAGTACAAGGGTTGAGGCTCACTTGAACTCTGGGGTGTCTGGTCCTCTTCCAGACTACTCAGGCATTTAATAGTACTTTAGGTATGGAATTGCCGTTCGTTTCTATGAAAGTCAAGCACCCTGGATACCTCAGTGAAACCCAAAGTGTATCATGGAAGCAATCAATAGCTGATCCTGATACCTGTTCTCATTCTTGGGCTCGTTTCTATGAAAGTCAAGCATCCTAGATGCCTTATAAAAGACCATGAAAAAAACTAAAATTTGAAAATATGGAAAAGGGGTTCTTGGAATATTTTTAGGAAATGATCAAGTACTTGAGAAAGCCCCTGGTATTTGAGTCACTCCAGAAAGATCCAAAAGCACAGATGGACCAGGACAGAAGACAATTCAAGGGTCTTGTTTGGAAATAGTGTTTTTCAGATGCAAACATTCTTGTACAGGAAATTAGAATATGTTTGAATGTCCCATGGCTGTACGGTACACAAAATAGAAAGCCAGTCTTTTGATGAGTAAAAATATGTTACTACACTGCAGAAATTACCCTTGAAACTCTGATACCTTATCTTAATTAAAAATAAGGCTAACCTTTTACCACAGATTTCACCAAAGGCAAGATTTTCACTATTATGAGTTACTTACTTAGTATTTTAGATGTTTTAAGGTACATTTCTCTGCTGCTACTTATACGTGTGCATCGACTCAAAGAATCACAGATCGCTGCACATGGCCTTAATTCTGCTGCAACTGTGATCATTCACACTGAATTTCTCAGTGTATAGGCTTGAAACACTCAAATCTAGCCTTATCAATGGCTTTTGCTTGCTAAAAATGCTCTAAAGGCAGCGAATGACCTAGTTTAAACTTAAGCCTCATATTCCACATGCATAAAGCTGAACTCGTATAAGTCTCTTAGCATGACGAGTCTAAGCTTTCTGGGCAAAGAAAGACAAAAATAGAAAAGCCTCATTATATGCCTAACAACAAGGTAGAAAATATGCAGATGAAGCTTATGCCTGATGGGGAGGAAGGGGGTGGGTAGGCTGAAGCTAGCTTTAAGCTTGTGACGCCAGAGCATGTGCAAAAGGTCTGTTTACCAAAATCCGCGATTCACTGGGACAATGTGGGGGATGTGTGGGGAGGAGGGAAAAAAAAAGAGAGATATTTATTTTAAATACAAACTTGATCTAGTGACTGTCATTTTAAAAAAGGAGGGAAGAGAGGTCTGCAGCAGCTCAGGAGAAGAAAGTCTTTCAGGCAATTGGTGATTAATTATGCTCTGCTCTGCCACATCTCTTTCCATTAAACCTAAGATAGCCAAATCTGTTTCCTAATCATTTTTGTGCATCTCAGCCTTCCTTTTGTCTTGTATAGGAGTAGGCAATTTCTACACCATCAAAATCTCATTAAGGGGTCTTGGATGTAAAATGCCTTGTTTTGTTTTAATTTTGTTTTCCAGATTTTTTTTTTTTTAACATTTAATGACATGGCATTTTTTTGTTTGCTTGCTGCAGTCCATTTATTTTCTGGCATTCCCTTACCTCGGGTTATGGCTTTATTTGTTTCTTTGCCTGTTGGCACTTGAGGTGTATGCAAATTATTGTTACATGCTTCACCATCACTAGCTATTGCTCTTCATTTTCCCTAATGACACTCCCATCCAAATGCTAGCGCCTGCTCCGGTTGTGCACGTGTAGAAAACGACTCCAGCTCATCTGCGAGCTCTTCCCTCCCTCCCGCTCCGCTGCTGCGGGTAGCCACGGACTTGTATTCATGAGGTAAGGAAGACAGCTGCACGCTTTCCGCCTACAGCAAGAGCCTGCTACCAGTAGTGTCGTGCAAGTAGCAGCTTGGAGGAAAAAGGAAGGGCATTCACACAAATAGCTAATCAAAGGGTTTTTAATGATACTCATTAGGAAAGAAATTCATTAACAAGCCAGCACAAGAACATTCCCTGAAGGGAGAGTGATGTTATTGGTCACATCAAAGACCCCACCTGACTAACACCTTTATTGCTGTTAATAGTAAGGCCAAGTTAGCAGCAAAATCAGTCACATTCTGCTCCTGCTAAGAAAAAAAAATTAGCAAAGCACAGTCATTGAAACTGGATCGATTAGGCTTTACTTTACAAGCGTTAGAAGGGCTTGCGCCAGGCATGTGTAATTTAGCACTCACCACCAACGTCCTTAAATTCATCCAGTCCTTATCCTTCACTCTCTCCCTGCTTTTATTTTTACACTTCTGGCTTTGCCTGAATTGATGGACTCCATGGCCTCGGTGCACACGTGCTATCTGTGTCACCACACCACAGCAAACCCAAACCACACGCTGCTGGCACCTTGCTGAGTAAAGCCTGCAGAGGAAAACCTCATCACGAGTGCAGAGTGGAGGCATGCTATATAGTGCAGGCAGATCATCCAGCCCAACAAGGTATCAGGGCAGGCACACCAAAGCGTACACCTACTACTCAAGCTAGGCACAGCCTCTGAGTATCAGAGCTATTTCCAGCTTACAGCCGTATAATTGCCTTTTTTTATACGCTCACACCATTACTTACCTATAAAAGGGGCTCTATTTTTCTGCCAGCTCACTCCTGGAGATTAGTATTAGTATCTTGGGATGCCCATTTGCTCTGTAAAAATTAGGTTTTTAAATAAACTGGACTAGAAATCACACTTTTCTTGCTCTGCCCTGATACAGTAGAGCTCAGTTATTAGAACAAATTGGAGCAAGCCGCTTCCTGCTTGTTACATCCACATAATTACTACAGGCTGCTACATGAAACTATGCTTCACTCATACACTTAGAGGCAAGATCTCCATTTTTGCAAGGACAGAGCAAGTTCTATTAAGCATTTTACTGCCAAAGGAGGTCAATTAAGTTTAATTGGTTCTAATTAGCACTTGCTCAAGCTGATATATTCTTTACCTGCATCCAAGTGGCTCTCCAAGTGCTGCACAATGGAGTCCTGCTTTTGAACACAAACAAGAATTACTAATGGCATCCTTGAAGGCAAAAGATGCACTGATCAGCATAAATAGCGGACACATATCTGCACAAATGGTAACAGGCCTTTCTTAAAAAAAAAGAAAACCCTACAAACATTTATTCCCCATCTGGCTTTGATCAACTGAACTGAATGCAACTGTGCACCTTGTTGTTGAAAACTGCAACACAGAATGCACAGAAAAGTAATTATTCTCTTCTGTGGTAACTTTTTTACAGCCAGGAGAGATGTACTGGAGAATGAGGTAGCAGGAAGGGAAATACTTTAGCAGCTCAGAAAAAAATAGACCATTTCAACTTTAGCTAAGAAAAAATACCCAAGGAAATAAAAAATTGCCAAACACGTACTCCCTCAAATGTTTCGTGTCCCCATTTTTCTGAGGATTGTCTTAGAAGATTTGTCCTCAAGTGACTGTTTTCTGTGGTTTCTTTTCCATGGTTCTACTGCATGGAGAGGAGAAACCACCTCACTTAAATGTCAGCGCACACAATTTCAAGCACCAAGATCCATGATGAGAAGCAGGCATCAAATTCATGATGGTCAGTGCTGCATTGCCTGAGGTGTCACATGCCACTATGATGCTGAGGAGCCCTCTAGGACTTTGCTTTCTGCTGAAGTCTTCCTGGCTATATACTCTATGCAGCCTGTCAAGGCCAGGTGAGGGGGCAATCCCCACTCCTAAGGCCAGGTGATGTGCACAGTCTCATACCAAACACTAGAGCTCGGAGCTGGTTCTCCCCAACCCCCTCCAAAGCTTTCCACCTTCTCCGTACACAGCCACTGCCCTTCTCCTCCTCTGGATTCCAGGAGATGTCTCAATAGAGACATGTCTAAGATCTACCAGCTGTTTTGGGGGAGAGCGGCTGGCAGGGCTGGAGGTCTGGCACAGAAGTGGCGAAAGAGCAGAGCTGAGGTTGGGGGTCACTGCTCTCACATGCTCCCCACCTCTCTTTTAACGAGCTGGGTGTATGAATGCAGCCACTACAGGCGTGCCCAGCTTTCCCTGACCCCAGCACCACGCTGCCTCCATCGTCTGGCAGCCCAGGCTCCAGCGAGGAGGGCAGTGCCCTGCGCACTACCCACTGCAAGCTAGGGCAGGGGGACAGGGGCCACCAGCATACACCAGGAAGGGTGGTCTCCACGCGCAAGACCTGCCTGACCAGTGTCAGTACGCAATGCACTGCAATGCTGAACTCCCTGGAGACCTTCCCTGCCTTGAAAAGCTCTACTCAGAGTTGGGTACCTTGTCCATGCGGTACACAAGGACCTGCAAGGTGCCTGACGAAGGGAGCCACTGAAACCTGCTGGGCCAGAGGCAACGTCCAGCAGGACACTGCTGGGGGGATCAGCTGGGGCCAGAGCCGGCTCCACAGGGCGCCCAGTCTAGTTGCTCTGCCTTGGATTAATCATACAGCTGAAATAAAGTACCACACGTAGTGCCTTGAGGATCTAGGCCTCATATGGTCCCTCAAGAAATCATTTTGGTATGGAAAGGGAAAGCAATGAAATCTATGCATACGTCAACAGTTCAGAAGTACATGTGAAACTGTTGTGGATATGGCTGATTTTAAGGCAGTGCATAGGTGCCTTTTTATTATTATTGTTTGCTATGTTTCCTGCTATTTTAATACACATCCTAAATGAATTGTCCATTGCCCACATGGTTTTCAAAAATAATTTATTTTTAGCTAACGTGTTCCAGATAGGTGGAACAAAACCTAATGTGTTAAAAAAACAAAAAACAAAATAAAAAAATCCTCCCCTCAGCAAACAAGTTCCCCCTCCCACCTTTATAAAAGAAGGCCAGCTTTTTTCCTTCTAATACCCCTACTAAATTTCCCAACGCCATTAATTACAAAAAAATCAAGCAATACATAATTCCTAGAAAAGATAAAGCAGATTAAAAAAAAGAATAAAAATCATAATTCCTGCCAGAATCTCCCCTAATCTGGCTACCTTTCTGCTGTCAATTGTGAAGACCCTTTCCCAGCCTTACTACACAACTTTTCTCCAAGCTGGCAATGTATGGGCCGAGGCAAGCATAAGCCAGCACAGGATTATTTTAAACAGTCATATCGTTCTTTTACCTTGGCCTGTAGTAAAACCAACATATTAAAAACATTCCAAGCTCCTTTTTTTTTCATATTTTGTCCAAGGAATGGCGTTTCTGTTGTATTTGAGGTGACAATCAGAAGATATTCAAAAGATTAACTGACTTTGGTCAGGACTCGAGAAATACTTGACAAAAAGTAAACAAAAAGTAAATGTCTTGTTGCTTGCATCACTGAAATGGCTGCCCATACAGCAATACACCACTGAAGCACATGTGACAGTTTACTGTCTCATCCTTTAGCCCTCCTGCATTTAAAATTGAGTACATATTCAGTGCAAAGACTGAGAAAAGTTGACCTAGGATCTGTCTATATGTCCTGGGGATACTCTGTCCCAGGCTGACTGTAGCTCCACCAGTGCAAAACCCCAGTTCAAAAGGTGGAAACCCATTGAACACAGGATTTTTACAGGTGTACTACTTCAGAGCAGGTTTTAAGCTAAGCAAGCCATGCACTTGCAGTCCTTTCTGTACACTAGTACAGCACACCTACAAAAGAAGGAGGTATCATTAGAATAGCTGTATCAGTGTGATTACATTGGTACAACTATTTCCAACACAGAGAGGACCTTAAACAGAAATCCCTGTGACAGGCAATGTTTACCAGTGGCCTATTTATAAGACAGCTATCAGTTTAGTTCAAAAGCAGAGGATAAAATGGTCCCTGCTACCTGTAAGTGGACAGTGATGCTTATAGCTCAGTCTATGTTATTATTGCCTGATTGTTCCCAGTTTACGTTAGGTTACACTTTTCACATATTGACTCCTTACTCAAGGGCTTTTAACATAGATTTGAAATGTGAATATGTTTTATTTTTTTCCCCAGTAAATATACAATACACACTTCAACAGTACTATTAACCAACTTTTTATGCCAATTAAACTTTGCTGCACTAACAATACCAATGAAACACATTAAGAGGTCATACTTTTCCGTGAACAAACTGTAGCCAATAAACAGTTTTTTTAAAAAAAACAAATTAAAAAACAATTCTAAGTGCCGCCACAACATCCCTTTTCTTTAAACACATTATTCACAATAAAAGTTTTCCATTTTTTTAAAAAAAAGAATACTTCTTTTAAAATAGTAAATTAAATGGCATTTTAAAAAATATGTACTGTGGTTCATTGGAAGTACACCGTATAGAAAAGAGAGAGAGAAAAAAAAGAAGAGACATCACCTGTAAGATAATGGAGACACTTTGCGATACACAACAACACCTTATGTAATATTGTAAGCAAATTATTAATGAACAAAAATGTACAGAAGCAGATGGACAAGTTAGTGAATATCATGGTACTGCACAGCTTTAATACTGACACACACTTACTTTCCAGTGGAAGAGATAAAACACGTATTTGAAAATAACTGGGATGGCTTTGTCAGCTTCTAATGATCCTGAATTTTAAATAAACTACAGGGAGTAAGGTGTTCCACCAAAGCTCAGCACAAGCTTTCAAATTAAAAGAAAAAGAATCTACTGGTGACTTAGTTAAACATTATCCAGAGAATCAAATTTGAATCACACCCCGAAAAATCTTCTCTTCATATGATAATATCAAAAAAAGATATATATACATACATACATATACACACACACAAACACATATATGTTTATATATGTATATATCTTGCTTGAATTTTTTTGCACATTTTCAAGTAATGGTTTTAACTATTAAGATTTAACAGGCAGGAAAATTATATATATTAATTGATCACATACATAAACAAGTTCATACATCTTTTCTTGACCTTTTTGGTTTGTCACCTGCTAAATAACAATCTTGACTTTAAGGAAGTTAACTAGTATTTTTTGATATTCAGAAGTGCTGAGTTATAGATGATGGCTGTAGTGTTTTATCTTATCATGGAACAAGCTAATGAAATGAAAAGCAACACATATTTAGCATTGTAATTTACGTTTCTAAGATTCTGCCATTACTAAAAGTGTTCTTAATACTGGTGAGCTCCAAGGCAATAAACAAAACAACATAGACTGGTTATACAAAAAGGGTATTCAAATGAAAACTTCTGTTCATGGTCAGATAGGTAACAGAAACAAGCTGTAGAATGCAATATTTAAATTAAGCATCAAATGAGTGGGTTATCCACATTTATTATTCTACAAAATTTTTGACAATTTACTCATTGGGATTTGGGAGGTACAGAAGATCTGGACAAGATCATGAAAACTAATGATGAGACAGGATGCTGTTATTAATGTCCACTTACAGAGTTTGGTTTATTCAAAAACTGTATAAACATGCGCTATTTCCTCATTATAGTAGGGTTTAAAGCCACTCGCTAAAAAACAGGTCAAAAATTTTCTTTTCTTGTAACCAATTTTTTGGATGTATTGCATTGCAAGAAATGTACTTAATGCAAATTGAAAATAATTTGACCTTGCTTTCCTTTCAAACACTAAACATTTTACTACAAATTTAGTGGATTCAGCTTCAGCTTTTGCACACTTCAGGTAACAGAACACAAAAGTTTGTTGAGACTTCATCAAAACAATTAATATCATGAATTTCAGTGGTGCAGCTCTATCCTCTATTGTACTGTACATGTATTGGAAAGAAGAAATACGATACTCTGACATATTTCATTTTTTGGAAGCAGCCTGAATATGTCTTAATAATAAATTGCATTCTTAACTACTTACTACGTATTCCTCGAGTTTATATTGTTTGTTTCTCCTGGGAGATCTCTGTCTCATATTTGGGGTTGGGAAAATTAGTTAATTATAGTAATTCATTCAAAACTACAATGTAAAAACAGCTTTAGTGAAACACCTTAATTTCTTTTGTTTGTAGTAAGGTTTGTTTTTCTTCCCCTTTACTCAATGGTATTGAATGGTTAAAAACAGATACGACGGGTTGAGAAGTTTATCATTCTAGTGAAAGGGTCGAGGCCATCTTACGCCACCTTTTATTTTCATATTCGCTCTTCAAACCCATACTTCTAACTTCTGACCCCTTCTTAAATAGGAAGAACAACCATGTCATTTGCTTTTATAAGATTTAAGTCTATCTCTGATGTCTTCGTGGACATCAGTTTTGCCTGTCACTTTCTTATTTCTACACCCCAATGGAAAACCGCCTAATATACTCCATTAAATCCAGCATTATCCGAAGTAGCTTACAGTACATAAATGTTCTTCACACATTCAGTCTCTTTTTTTTTCTTCATGTCATGAGGAGTAGAGTTTTGTGCTTATCACCAAATAAAATTGCAGTGCAAACTTTAAACATAAAAGTTACACAATTAAAAGTTAATATATGGCACCACAGCCTATTAATTCACATATAGTACAACAGACCAATAAAAACAGACATGAGTATGAACATAGCTAAAAAGAAGGTGAGCTTGCATAGCAATGCAACAAAAGAAATTATATACAGAAGGAAATCCTTTTCATCCTAGAGGGTGATTTTTTTTTTCTTTCTTTTTTTTATATACTCCTGACAAGGAATAGTTTAAGGTGGATGGTGTATTAAAGAGAAGAACACAAGTAAAGTATCTGTGGGATATGTGTGGCTGTGTGTCTTTACATTGCATTTACAGTTCTTTTAATAGTACATAAATAAAGAAAATGTTCATTGCACTGTTTAGTGTCATCACTTCCATGAGTTCAGACCTGATGGTCCGTCAGAGCAGCTTGCAATGTGTCTTCTCAACTACTCTATAGAGAGAAATAGAGAGAGAGAGAGAAACAGGTTGTAATAAGGAGAAAACAAAACAAAACAAAGCCTACAGCAATATTACCGCAGCACATCAGGAATATGCAATAGGTTGGGGAAAGGAAGTTAATTATTTCTAAGACAAATAGTGATAGATCCTAAAATTCAGCACATACCAACATCATATCTGAGATAGCAGTTTGGGGTTTGTGGACCAATAGCGTTCTGACAAGCTACTGGGAGATAGATAGAGATTATCTACTGTAGGTAGACAATGAAGGTTTGACTACAGCAAACATAAGCCAGACATGCCAACAGCTATGTGATTTTTATTAGTAAACTTAACCGGATGTCTGAGCTAGCTGTGAGGTCGGTGTACCACTACAAGCAGTAGAGTCAAACCTTTTGACATGTAGTACCGTCACATATGCAGTATTAATATGGTTTTATACAAGGTTTAGTGGATGCTGAGTAGCAATGGAAAGTAGTTTGGAAACTAGTTCCTCTGACCTGGGGAATTTGAGGAAAGTGTTAGGATATGCAACTGAGAAACTGGGCTATACAGCTGAGAAAGAGGGCCCCACTCTGAGGTCAAAAAGAAGGGACTCTGCTGGAAGAGCAACAGAAAGTTAGATAAAGATGTTATAAGCTTGCTAACGTGACCATCAGATTCAGCACCCTTTTTTATTCACTCCTCTGAGACTGTCACCAGTGATATTTCCAAGCCAGAATCATTACACATTACCAAGAAAATTCTAAATCACCAGGGTTCTTCTCAATTTTCCTAATGTTTCCATTTTCACTAGCCTTACATACTTAAAGATATGCTATGTGTGGCCTTGGTGTGGCTTATGCAGATCTGAATTGTTCCAGACCCAAGAGCAGATGAATTTCATTTATTTGTCATCACAGGAAGAAGACCTTGGAAGTTAAAAAGACCTGGATCTGATTATTGCACTGAACCTTACCTGACCTTTATCTGATTATCGCACTGAACTTTCTCCTCTCTAGAGTTCACTCCCTGCAAACTCAGTCTATAATTTGTCCCTTTTTGTCTATTTGAGAGTTTGAACTGTAGCTAGAGATAAACTTACATAATTCACCAGTAAACTGTCCTTGACTGTTTGATCCCACATAGCCTACATCAAGAAGGTCACTGGCATTGCGTTGGTGACCTCCTCGCAAGACTTCACCTTTTCTAGGTCCGGTTGATCCTTTAGAAGAAGCTGTTCCTGAAGAGCTGTGGCCACCAGGGGATGGGAAGTTGGGTTTACTATAAGGTACCAGTGCCTCTTCTAGAAAAACAAAGCAGAAAAAAAATCAATACAATAGAAATAAAAAACTATCCTGACGTGGACCTCATACTCATTCCTTGCCTTCAGATTTGTCTCTCTTGTTTTGCTTTATACCATGGCAAATATACCTAAGGAAAAACAGAGCTCTGTGCTGTGTTCCACAGATAAAGAAACCAATATGAATTTAATCTTGTTTTTATGTAAACTCATAAGTTAGCTTGTATTAATTATAAAAAATCTAGATTCATCATGAAGTAATAGATCATGAGTCATAGACTGTTTAATAAAAATAGCTGCACATACAATTTCCAAAACAATGCAGCTATGATTAGATTTTTGCTTCAAGCCTACATGAATGTGCTTTTTTCCTTTTCTTTAGCTTAAATTATGGTAACATTACCTCAATCAATTTGGATAAAGAACTACAATATCAGCTAATTTAATTAGCTTCCAGCAGCTCTGTAATTTCTAAGGATGTGAAGAACACTGAAGTTTTTTTTAACTGGTTATGAATTACATTGAAAAATCTTATTTTATACATAGTATTAGTAGCTGTAATTTGGGGAGAGTAAATCTTCCTACAGCTTGTTTCATGTTCCATTATGAGCAAAAGGCTTATCCTTGCTTACTTTGCCTCTTCCTTTGTGAAGACCTGTAATAATGAGGTGTTTGTGAGTTCAGGATTAATACCTAATAAAACATAGGACCGCACATATCCATATAGCATCAAGTAAAGCAAAACACCACCTCTGACTGGGGTTTCTAGGAGATATTGTTGTAATAACCCTAACCTAAGAAGCAAAACAGCAGCACTGATTTAACATTGAAATAGAAGCATTATTTTATTTCTTGGCTGTATACGATCCACTTTTGCTATCCTGCAGTCTGAAGACGGAAACATTGCTAAATATGGTTTGATTCAAGAAAGAATACAAGCACACACTTAACCTTAAACAAATCAGTGGCATATCTGCTGCTTGAATGTTTTTAAAACAAATTTGTGCTGAAAGTGGGTTTTGTTTTTCCCAATATCTTCACTCTCAATCAATCTCCTGAGGTGAAACATGCCTGCTGTGATAGAGAGCCAGAACACAGAAGGAAAAGTAGGTGGGGTTGGTCGGAAAGAAAGAGATCAGAATGTTTTTTTTCACATTCTCAAAGCCTTTGTCATGGCTGTAGTATAGGCAGGGGCACAATTAACGCAGGGAAAAACTAAATGAGAACAAATACATAGAGGAAACCTAAGATTTCATTGTTACTTTCCACTTCCACAAGTGAGTAGGGCATGGGCATTCCCCTTATGATCTCCTGTTGAACAGAATCCTTTTGTAAGGTAAATCTGCTAGAAAGAGGAGAGACAGTTGACTTCTTTCTCTGCCAAAGTATCTCCCTATGGCCCTGGCAAAGGACTGGAACATTTGCATTGCAGTACATAAGGACATTATCAGTATTTTGTGGTATGTCTGAGCTGTCCTTACTGAAATGTAAATAAATGCCTAAAAGATTTTCAAAAGGCAATTAACAGTGAAAATCTTTTAAATTATGTTACCTGCTCTTTATATAACAACCCCTAACAATAGACTCAGATGCAAACCTGGTTTCCAAAGGCTGGCTAAAATATGGAACAGCTTGCATTAAGGCAGCAATAAAGCAAACAGCATAAATCAGTTTAGCAGAAAGCTGGATACATTTTTAGAAGATGGAAAGAAAAGTCACTAGCATTGCAAAAGAGTTTGAAGATGACATATATGGTCAACTGATTTGTTTTTCTAGTTTGTGGGCTCAGGATAAGGCCTCCTTCGGGTTCAATGAAATATTGAGGAAAAACCGACCATGAATAAATATAAAGTACATTATCATTATAGAGCATATGGTGTGTTAAATTATCTGATGTGTCCTCAGCAATAAATGCAATCCATAAAATAACCAATGGTGACATAAAATAAAAGCTAGGTTTTCCATAGCATTCTAGCACATGAAAGGTAGATGTCTAAAGTCCTTAGAATAGGCTATTTTTTTTAAAAAAAAAAATACATTGTTTGTATCAAAATAGTGCCTCATAGGCCAGTCCTGCAAAGAATATGAGGAGGCTCTGGTAATGCCATTTCCTTTGAAAGACTGAGCTTTTAATTTGAAGCTATAAATCTAGCCTCTGCAAAATCAGGGCATACATGTGTAATAAGATGTTTTTGTACTGCATAAGATAACTAAAAGACTTCTAATGTTATTTTAAGACTATTTTAACTTGATCTAGCACTACTTTCTTCAGAGGTGTCGCTGAGAATGTCACATCTGATGTGCTATGACTGCTGATCTGCAATGAAGCCTTTAGAAGGAATTTGGTCATCTTGTCTATACTAAAAATAATCAGTGGTAACAGTTTCTAGCATTAGATGTTTTTATTCTCTTCACCTTCAAATCAAAGGTCTTGCTTTCAAATTTCACTCAGAGCTTGGTGATGTCTGAATGAAGCCACTTAAACTGCAAAGCAGTTATTTTCTGGAAGCTGATAGTTAATGACGACTCCTTTTGGAAATATCTGAAAATGGTCTAAACTGGAGAATAGATCTCCAAAGTTCTTTGTTGATAACAAATGAAAAGGAAAAGGGAAGACGCACAATTTCGTATTATTAAAAATAAAATTTAATCATTAAAACAAGTACCGCACAAAAAAAAGTAGCCTTTTCTAAATCTACTAGAGAATACAATATAGAGCATGAAAGATGTAGGTAAGCTGGGATAAGAAACACATACAAAATATGAAGCTTTGGCATACATTGAAAATAAACTTTATGAACACCTTCAAAACAGAGGAAAAATCTGGTATCTCCTAAAACAATAGTCAGTCATGCATAGCATATGGAATTGCCTTGGCCATCCTGAATTTGACAAGATCAAGATATCTGCAATCACTTCAGCCCTAAGTTCAGTGCTGAGATTGGGCAATGGAAGTGTCAAGATTAAATTTTTTTTATTTAGAGACACATAAATGCAAGTCATGCAGTATGGGAATTTTACTACTTTATACTCTCTATATTATATAATAATTGATGACTTGTACCTGTACACTTACAAAGTGGAGGAAGAGAAGGGGATTTCTTATTAGTAAGGCCAGAGAAGCACCTTTAATCTTACTTTAAAAAGAAATGAGATATATACAGTATGTCTGCACTATTCTGTAAAAGTTTGTACATCTTCTGCATTGTACTTAAAATTGCTATTACACTAAGCAGCATGAATTTCACACGCTAATACTGTTTTTAAACTGTGACTTAACATCATCATTTAACAACATGACAGCCATTAATTTGTTTATACAGCTGAAAGATTAGGAGTCTTTAATGGTATCATTATTATGTTTAAAAATATGGATCTTTGCGATATTTACATTTTAAATATGTGCAGCAATATTTACTTGGAAGACTTTATTCACAAATCCTACCTCCATGACAGGTTTGCCTGTACCACTGTTTTTCTTAGAATGTCACTGATATTGGCGTGTTAGGTTGACTAGGAGAATTAGTCTTAGCTTAAGAAAATGATGAATAATATGAGTACTTCTAGTGTATACTCGAAGAAGCACCCCTGGAGACAGCTCTACGTATTGCGTAATCTTTTATTTATCTTTGGGTAATTGTCCTCTTGCATCACTCTATTTAATCAGCATAGGATGATGTGTGATTAGTGGGTTAAAGAAAATACTCTAAAAAGGGGACCCGAAACACTAGCTTTTACTTGAGGTCAGGCTGAGAGAAGGAATTTGCGAATGTTGTAGGACTACAACTCCAGTTCAACATCACCTCCTTTACATGCTTTTACAGACTTGAAATCCATTTAGAAGACAAAGTCAGCACTGAGCAATGCGCAGGTCCTATATGAAAGTGAAAGCGTGTACTGTCATCTTCCGGGGCCTAAGAGATGAATTACTTTGTCGTATCTTTGCAAAAGGAGAAAACAGTGCTATAAATACAGTTAGAAGGAATGTCAGTAGCTCAGAAGGATCAGTCTACTTGCAAACATGCAAAAATAACTACTGTCAATTTAGATGCAGGTTGAAAGAACTAGAAATACGGTCGTATATGTATAAATAAATATAACAGAAAATACTTAAAAATCTTTTTCTGCTTCTGTGCTTGCCAGAAACTGCTCCTGTTCTTTTCCACTGCTATCCTTGACAGTATTATTAATTCCCAAAACACTAAAGAATGCACTGAGTTAGGTGTTAACGAGATTTCGTTGTTGAAGGAGGGAAAGAACTTGGATCATAAACTTTCATTTCACTTGTGTCTTTCTATTTTCTAGCATAAGCCTCAACAATACTGGGACATACGGATTTACGGTGATCTTAGACTCCTGTGAGTTAGGTATATCTCTAGCT
This sequence comes from Rhea americana, assembly GCF_003343005.1. Taxonomy (NCBI): domain Eukaryota; kingdom Metazoa; phylum Chordata; class Aves; order Rheiformes; family Rheidae; genus Rhea; species Rhea americana. The sequence goes on from NW_028186712.1 coordinate 2,047,661, forward strand.
GAAAAGTTTCAAGAAGCTGCCTGTATTGCCTTGACTGGTGCAGCACACACACCTGATTCGAATGCTTGTTTGTGTTGGGCTTTCCTTATATCTTCTGGTCGTTCTGTAGAGCTTATCCATTCCTGGGTTTGTCGCTGCCATTCTAATGATGTTCTAGCTTGACGATCCAATGAGCTCTTTGTTTCATCTATGTTCGATGTTTGCTGCCTCTCAAGAGAGCTTCCTTTCCTCTCTGCTGAGCCTCCACGTTGGCCAGGGCCTATTTGCTGCCTTAAACCCTGACCAGGGGGCGGGTCGGGTGGTGGTGGAAGATCTAAAAAACGTGAATAAGATTTAGATGAACTAATATTTCATTGAAACAGAAGTTCTATTTGATGCTGTAAAAAGAAAAGTACCTTGCAAATGGCATGAGTCACTATATTTGAAGATTTAAAAAGAAGAAATTTCATGTTAATCAGAAATGTCCATTTAGCTTCCACTATTTTTTACTCAAGTTACTGTGTCCCTAGATCTTTCAAACTTTCATAAAAAATCAGTAGAATCTGATCCCTGATTTAGTTTCTAAGCATGGGTTTTATTTTCTGTGGGGTATAGTCTACCTGTCTCTTTCAGTATCAGCAAGCAATTAAGAAAGGCTACAAAAAATAGATCTATTACAGCTGACAGTGTAACTTCCTCAATCATATTAAAGTTTGTTTCCTCAGCTCCATTTTTGAGCTTCATTTTCAGCTGGAGGCTTAAATTTAAAATCTAAATGCACAACTTAAGCAAAATGCATTGGATTCCACAAAACTTTGAGGAAAGAAAGAATTATCCCCAAAGCGCACTGTCATTGATAAAACATCAACATGTCTCTGCAAAAGGTATGCTTAAATGGAGCCACTAAACCAGGAGCACACCTTCTGTGCAGCTTCAATGTTCAGTCACAATCTATAACCTTCACAGACAAAAAGATGACCACCCTCGACATTCTTGCAAATATATCCAATCAAAATGCAGTTTCAGCCAAACACTAAAAGACACTTGCCAGTCTTTCTAATAATGCTTGTCAATTTTGAGTTTATAACATTGACCACTAAGATGCTTGTAGAATTGAAGACCAAGTTTCAAATTACATTTCTGGTGGCAAAAGTACTTTCTGTTCATTAGTCAGTGTCACAAGATAATTAGACAATCTGGATAATTATAATTCTAAATGTAAATTTTCTGTGTAAACTATAGAATAGGCTAATAATAATCCAGAAAGGCTATGTGACTCAGATTATAAAAAAACAAAATGAGAAAATAGAAGGGTTTTTGGTATCTAATGAAAACTCTCCCACAAAGCCTACTTGTTTTGTATGTAGAACACTTGTTCAATTCTGTATTTCAGAATATGAGGGAGGTCATACCCATATAGGGAAAAAACAATCAGAGCCCCCAAAAATCGGTGCAGCCCTGCCAAATTCACTAAATCTATAGCAGTTCATACTAGATAAAGGTCGTCTTAGTCTTTTGCACCTCACAGTATTGTGAATATTTGTCATGGAATTTGACTCAATAAAAAAAGACATGGAAAAGTAAACCTCCACTTTAAAAGCATACAGAAATGCCTGATGTTATAGTGAGACATTTTATATATGGATGAGGATAATTTTAAAGGCTGCAATTCAGCTTTTTATGTTCTTGTGAGAGATATCATTTGCATCTCTTACTTTTGAGGAAGTTAACACTCCCAAAGCTGTTGACAGGTCATCCCAGTCAAAACTAACTCATAAATGAGAACTCATGGCTTATTACTGTCTACAGGGGAAGAAGTTATATCTGACGGTGCTACTGTACCTTTGCTCAGAGCTGAGTAATTCGAAGTGCTATACCCCAGATTAAGTATCTAGTATCTATTATCTATCCTCTGACTAGAACAGTCTTATAATAATCTGCCAGTGGGCCTGATGTATGCTTTATGTTTAGCACTAATTTATTCGGAAAATTTTTAGTTATAGATGTGACCTTTCATGCCAATGACTATGCTTGAATTACTGTAGGTGGAAGCAGGAGGGTATGGGAGCTTGCCAATGTTAAAATTGCTTTATAGCTTTGGCTTCCAAAATGGCATTTCTTATAATTGATTTTATTGTGATCATAACCAGTTAAAGTACAGAACCACAACACTGGCATCTGCTTATGCAATCTGAAACAGAGATTATTGAAGCTGTGATTTATAAGCACTTTTGGGACATACGTTGAATTTGATAAACACAGTCACAACAAAATCTGACAATGCAATTTTCAAAGATGATAGAATATTCACAGTTTAATATGAAAAAAATTAAGAATAATACAATGTTGCTTCAACGGTGTAGTGGACAGTATCACACTAAAGTTGTTAAAATGGTTGCAGTATTAAACTTCATTGCATATAATACCCTTCTTCTGAACATCTTATTGCAATTTAATAATTGTCAATTGGGCACTGAAAAATAAAGAAGGTTTGTACTTAAACTATCCTGAGTGTTCTAGAGCTAGCTACAACTTCTGGAATTACAATGGGCTTAGGTTGTCGATCAGTTGTTAACCTAGCTCTTGCTCTTATTCATCTGTAAAATGGACAAAATAATTGCCTGATGCATAAAAGTGAAATAAAAATCCATGTTTGGAAAGGTCTTTGGGTGTTTTAGACGTGTTGATGACATAAACTATTTGAAATGAAAAATAAAAGTTTCAGACATTTCTAGGAAAACTACAGGCACTACCAAATTCATGTAAACTGGCTCCAATCTGAGTATAGATCTACTGAACTCTGTTAGATATGTCTGAAGAGATCTGTAAGGCTCTCTTAATACTCCCAGACATCATCACCTGACTAAACCACTTGCTTTTTTACCTTCTTAGGCTTCATTGTCACAGTAACATCTGATTTTCATGTTTAATAAAAGAAGCTGGAATAGGCTTCATTTAGCAATGTGGCTTGTTATTTGCTCTACAAGTTAAATCTTCTAGGGCCTACCTGCTTTAGGTAAATTGCTAAATATACTCAACTGTCTTGCCTGAGCATGCATACAGACCCCGTGCACATGCAGTCATGATGAGTTTCCTCCTCTAATGACACAGAGAAGAGTCTTGCTTTTCCTCTCCTCTCCACTCACTTTACAGTCAAACATGTTTATATCATGAGTATGTGTCTAAACATATTCTTGTGAGTATGCACATGCATGATATCTAATGGTTGAGATTTTGGCTGATAGCAAAAGATAGCAGAGATCTGAGAAGTTAATAGTCTCAGTTCCTAACTTACTACCCCATAGAGGTGAGCCAATTCATTCAATAATGTCAAAAATTTCAGAGGAATCTAGAAATCTAGAAATTTAGGGACTTTAGTAGAATTTTCAGCAAAGATGCCCAGAGTGGTATCACTGGTTGTTGCTGTGGCATTTGTTTTCCACGTGCCAGGTGAAACAGTGGAAAGTCACATCCAGCTAGTAACTTACTAGGTTAGCGGGATGCCATGCAAACTACCACTTGTAGCCTCTTATGGCAGGATTATTAATTTTGCAAGCCAATTCATAATTATATTGGTAGGGTAGTGATGGTTTAATTGCTTTAATGACTGAGGGATTGTGATTGAGAAGCTGTGGGACATCACAGTATACAACTGGGTATTTTGGCCTGGGATTACGCCTATCCTCCTCTAGAAAGCAGTGTTTGGCCGAATCATTCAGGCACCAGTCAAGCCTGGGCATAGTCCCTCCTCATTAACTGGAAAAAGCACCAACTTACAGCACCAAGAAGTATTAAGGACACTCTTTTCTGCATGTGCTAGTTATTTGTTCTTCCAGGGGTGATAATTACATCTAGTCCATTTAATAAGCCCCTGAATCATTTTCTAGCATCTTCTCTACAATGATCTGCCTTAGCAAAAATTGATTTGTAATACACGACAGCAAGTCCAGTGGTAAAGTTAACAGAAATCTTAACTCCCAGTTCTCCTTTTTAACTCCTACCATATTTCCCTCTGAATCCTCTTTGTTTTTTTAAACATCATGCTAATCTGAAGAACAGCATTTAAATTCAGTAAAGCGGTTATCATGCTTCTTTTTCTAGTCTATTACCTTCTCACAGAATTTTTAGGAGCCAAGTTACCTTTGAGATTTCTGTGCCCTGTGAAATATTGTTAATAAATTACGGGATGAGTTGAGATAGCCAAATCAATAAGCAAATATAAAAGCTTAATTTCCTAAAAGTCAAGTTAAATACGTAGCTAACAACTAAATTTAACATCCTAAGTAATTGATTTAGCATATTACTGTTCCAAAATGAATCCTCAGCTAACACGGTGTCATACAACTACTGGTGAACTCGAACTGTAACTTCAAATGACAAAATCATAATATAAAGATGGCAAAAATAAGAAAACTAGTTATGTCGGAGAGTCATTGTCTGATTATTAGCTTATCTGACAAAAGGGACTTTGATCACAGCATCACATGAGAGAAGGGAAAGTAGAATTTAAAAAAGATGACTTTCTCCCCAGTCCTTTTAGGATGGGGAGGTTAAGAACCAACATGTATATGGAGAAAAATATGAAAGTTCAATCTAGAGTCAATCTCCAGGGTTCTCTGAACTGCAACCACAGAAAATGCAGAAGTAGACTTATAGCAGGGGCTACTTGCGTGGATTGCTGTCCAAAGCAAGCATGCCATTTTATATTTATATGTTTACATAGTCTGTGATCTCTGTGCTATGCACTTTAGTCATTACATTTCTTCGGATCTTTTGCACTGTCCCACTTGGTCATGGTTAATAAGGAGGAAGGACTCAGGAAGCGTATCAGAGAGGGCAGAGAAAGGACGTGGCTAGAGCTCACGCAGTCAATGGAAATGTAAAACAGCAGATGTTAAGCATGTGATGAACTTAAACACAGAATGTTAGGAATCACTGAATACTCTAGGAATTTGAAGAAAACTGACAAAACGGGTATGTTATTACATGACAAATCCAAGGGGAAGCAATTGTATGGGACTGGCTTCTCCTCAAAACCAGGAAAACATTTACAGTGATGCTTCCCACTGAACTCATTGAGTCCCAGGGCTGAATAGACTGGTCTGGATTAAGGCTCAAAAGAACTGGATCTAGCCCAGGTTCTCCTACCTGTTTTTTCTAACTGTAACTTAGGATAGTGGTCTTGTCTCTCATTGCAAAATGTTTCGAAATTTATTGTTGAGAAAAGTTCAGCATTATTATTTAACTTTATGTGTTCCTATCATAACTAGAATTCATGCCAACTTGAAAGCTCTTTGCAAAATTCCATGCAAAGCACCCAGTTACCTTTTAAATTTCTATATACCAGAGGTTACTGAATTCAATTTGCTTACATCCATACAGATGGCAGCAGCAATCTTTAGCTTCCTGAATTGACAAATGTTCCTTTGCAAATTTAGCTATGACTCAGATGTGCCTTTACACTTTAATGACTCATATTCAATAATACTTGAAATGGAAAAACTGTAAAGTTCGTGTGTGTTTGTTTCTGTAGTAAGAGAGGATGGGAAACGATCCTACACTACTTCAGGATGTTATAAATTTTTGGAACATTGAGCAAGTATTTTTAACTAAGTCTGTTACAGACAAACACGAGGCTAAAGGTCTCCAAAAGCAGAGTACTATTACCATCTACGTCTGAGAAGCTGAACAGAATGATATATGATTGGTGCTCAGATTCAAATATATGAAAGAAATTCCTGTAAGTTTAGTTTATTTTGAAGAGAAAATTAAAGACCATAGAAGATTCCTCTTTATAAACAAACCTAAAAGCTGTTCTCTTTTACTTATTAAAAAATAACTTCAAAATTTATGGAGGAGTCACTCCCTGAGGAGTCACAGTTCTATCTGTCTCATGATCTGAACCAGTTTCCCATTAGTTCTCTGGTACCAGCAGTATTATTAAACATTTCTACAGCAATAGTGTTCAAAAGCAGGAGGATTAAGGCCCCACTATACTGGATGCCGTATACACACATGTACACACTAGTTGCCGCCCAAAAGGTCTGTAGTTCAGGGTGACAGAATGCGCCATGCAGAAAGATGGAGTTAATGTAAGCATAGAAAAAATATATCCATCACTAAAAGCAATACCCACAATTTCTGCTTACTGTTCTCACCGATACCTCTATTTATCTGATCTGTGTGCAACACCTGTTGTAGGAGCGAGGCCTTTGGAATATATTCAGAAGCAGAGGACATAAGTGTTTAAACCAATACAGATAAATATATGAGTGAGCTCTAAGCTATTTGGAGCTCATTCCTGAAATAATATTACACCGAAACTGAGCTAAAAAGATGACCTTTCTGGTGAAGAGTTTTCACTTCTGGAATCTATTTTCCAACTTTGTGGCCTGACAAACAGCGAGTTTGTCAGAACATACTGCAAAATTGTATCTATACTTCTGAAGAACATGACAGAGAAGAGCTTTAGTATTTTAGTGGTTATGGTCCAGCTTGTATTCCATTTACATATTTTATACATACACCTAGAGTAATAAATAACACATTCTAAACAAACCGAATAAAATATAATCTCTTTCAATTCATTCATAACACGTTACCTGAGCAAATAAGATAACAAAGGGATTCTCAAGTAAATTTTATTAGCGTTCAGAGGATCATTATAGTAAATTCTACAGCCAAATTAAATCTTTTACGCCTTTCCCATGCCCTGGATGATTCATCAAGGTTTACTTATGACTATGAGACAAATAGTATCAGGAGAGATGCTGAAGCACATAGAAAGATCTAGCTCCTGGGATTGCCCTGCCTTGAACACTGAAAGAGAGCAGCACGAGAAAAGCGATCACACGCCATCCGCACTGCCTTAACGTTATCCTTAGTAGCTCCATTGATGCTGTTTTTCTGTTTGTCTGCCTGTCCCCTCTAATCATTTCAACACTTAGCGTGGCCAGTTAGGAAATCAGAAGAAAAGAGGCCGAGGCAGTAAGCCAGCCATCTTCCTATCCAGTGCTCCTCAAAGAGTAACAGGCAGCAGCTGCACCTCTGGCCAAGCTCAAGAGTGGGCGGACAAAGATAATGGAAGACTGAGCTGATCTTAACGACCAGAGTAGCAGAATAAATACACTTGAAATTTCCAGATGGGAAGCGGTGGTCAGAGAAGAGCGGAGATGTCAAAGAGAGAAACCAAGCTGCTGTGGTCAGTGGATTTCAGGAATGACGCGGCCCTAACAAGACGGGAGGCAGAATCATGAGAAAAGCATGGCACACGTCACCGTAACTGCGGGGCCGCTGCCAGAAGGAGCATCCGCCAAACGGGGCATTGCGCGACATTTCTCTTCAGCACCTCATCGAGTATGTGGTAGCTCTGAGTTTTTTTTTTTTTTTCTTTTTTTTTTCCTCTCCTCCAAAGCGAATTGAAGTGAAACAGACCATTTTTCGGTAAGATTTATACTGAGATCTGAGAAAACCTAAGAGATGCTAGCTTGTCCAGGTCTGAACCAAAGGCAGGCTTCTCGAAGAATCACTTAACCAAGCATCGCGATACCGCCCACACCACAACGCAGGGACCCCACTCCTCCTAACGAGCAACTCACTGCAGCGCGCGCTCCTGAAAAGCACGCTTTCGGGTCTTCCCACGCCGCGCACCTGCTGGCCGCAGCTGACCATCGGGGAGCGGGCTTCGCGCCGCGACACTTACCGTCCGTTATTCCCTCCCTACGGTGGGGCAAGGGGGGTTGGTCCAATCGGCCTCCCTTGTGTTTTTTAGTAGGCCTAGGCCTCTGACTCTGATTGACAGCCGCACTGGTGTTGCTGTCGGTAGAAAATGGGCTGCTTGGCCGAGGTCTCTGAGAGGAAGGGTATGCTTTGCCTAAAAAAAAAAAAAAAAAAAAAAAAGAAGGGAAAATGAAAAAATGTTATTGCCTTGAAATAGGCAATGTCTGATCTCAAACATTAAATCTGTTCTAACTCTCAAAGGCAAGCAAGTGTCCCCTGGAGGTACCCAGCGATGACAACTGCTTTGAGATACACCACAATAAGCAAAGCGAGAAACTTGGCATCCTTTTGTCTTTAACTTTTGTAATTAAAATCATTCCATCTGTTGTGATAAAACTACTGCATGTCGTATAACTCCTACCTGCTCTGTGCTCTGAACAGATGTGTCATAACAACTCCTCAGCCTTGTATAGGGAAGGAAAATACTTCGGCAATCATATCAAATTTATTTCCTCATGGCTTCCACTTTCACGTTTTTTAAGCCAGATTCTCTTTTTAGGGGCTCCCATATGCACTGTATATCTGGAGTAACTCCAGTGAGATAAACTTAAGTGATTTTGCAAGCTATGTAGCAGTACAGATTTGCATATTTAAGGGCTCCCTTCTCTACTGGAAATAAAAATGGAGGTATATTTATTTGGTAAATTTTTCCAAATAATTTTAAGTGTTTTCATATGTTATAAAATACTGCATTCTGATCGAATGCATTCCTGAGAATTTTATTAATACTGTTTGATCAAGCGATGTGATTTCTCTTTTTAAAAAAATCTTTGATCCTATTCCATAGAGCAGAGGATTAAAAGTGTTACAGCAGGGATTGTATGAGCACAGTTTGGTTACTTCTTTCACTTCTTTTTATTCTGATATCTTTGTTCAGCTAAATAACTTAACCAGGCTTGTTTGTTGTTTAATGATATTTGATGAAAACTCAGCCTCACAGTCTTTTACTTTTTTTTTTTTTTTTTTTCCCCATCTCTATGTCATCTTTACCAAGCACCTTAGGGATATTAACACTTTAGTTTGCTTAGATCTGATGAGAGATAAAATTCCTACTTGTTTTAAACCTATCCATAGTGGAAAGATAAGCCAGCCAGAGCTGCTGCTTTTTCAGAACAGATACAGGGCCAAACGGTTTAAGAGTTGATGGAAAGGGACAAAACGGCTGTTTGTTATTTTTTTGGTTACCTGACCTCAAGCTTGCCAGGAGCTCTTTTGTCTTCTGGTTAATTTAGAGCAGGGTCCACAACGTTGTGACCTGTGCTTTCTAGTAAAACCTTCCTGAGAGCCAAAGTTCTGGGTGCAGAGTGCTTGAGTACTGCGCTGTTCTTAATGCGTGGTAACAGATGCGCTTACTCCCAACATGCCATCACATACAAGCTAAACTGGACAAGCTGAATTGGGAGTAAGTATGCTACCCACTGTACTATTTGAAGTGTCCTTATTGAAAAAAAAAAGGACACATGAAAAAATGCAGCCATAGACTCTCAGAAATGCTGTTAATGCACTATTCATTCAATTTAGAAACTTCTCAGTATTTCATTTTTTTTCTGGCTCTCCAAGGCTTGATCTTTTGTCTTCCTCTGACTGCTGTGCACCCTGAAGAGGACACTCCTCCTAGTTAGCTTGTCTCCCAGCTGCATGTCATTGCCAGCTATTAGAGGTCAACACATCCGAACCACTCACGTGGACATTCCCTAATTCTTCTCTTATCAAAGTAAGCCAAAGTCTGAACAGTTTGAGTAGTATGCTGCTGCTAACCTGGCTCATTTTGGTTGAAATGGGTTACAGAACACCCACCCAAGCAGCTAAGTCTAGAGATGGGAGAAAGCAGGAAAGCTGGAAACATTAACCTCTGTTGCTGGCACAGCTGCAGCCAGACAAAGACAAGTGATCAAGACCTTGCTTCATAGATAAGGATAAAACAGCTGATGAACACTGACAAAATATTATGGATTTCATTTAAAAATAAGACGACCACTAATGCAGAGAAATTCAGAGATGAGCCTGAAATTCCATCCTAGCTCACACCATATTGCACAGATGTTTTGTAAAATTAAACTGCCAAACGTGCAATTAGTGAGTGCAGGATGAAGATTCTTCACACTCACTCTCCTGACTAAAAAAAAAAAAATATGATTCTTATTGAAAAAATATATAAATCCTAAACATTATCTCTTTTATCCCTCCATGGAAATGAGGGCTAACAATAAATAGTACTGACCTGAACCAGACATGGGGCAAACAGATGACGTGCAGGCTCCCAAAATAAATCTTTGAATGCACCTCAGATCTGCTTGCAGCATCTATCTTGTTCTCACGTGCAGCCCTCCCAGCAAAAACTGCTGAGCAACGTCAGACTCTTTATAGTAGATTTAGTGTGCGTAAGTGGAGACAAGGATGAATCCACTAATTTATGGTTTAATTTCCCAAGGGGGTCAAAAAGGAAACGGGTTAAACTGCATGGCAAATCACATGATAGCTTCTGGAAACTGGAATCCAAGCGTCTTGTGAGAGAGACACCTTGCACCAGGATTTACCATGCCTGTGGCGCTTGGCAGTCAAGCACACCTGTGCAGGGTGACCAAGCTGGACTTCTCCTTTTGCTTCATTGAGAATATTTCACAGCTATTCTGGGCAGGTGAGAATACCTGAGTAGAGCCAGGCCTTTCAGATTTCCTCCAGAAAAATGAGCTATAATAAAAACCAATATTACTACTGCTTCCCCGCTACAGAACACCAATTAGCACTATTGGGGATTCAGCGTGGTACAGCAGGTACATAATAGGCATGTCTGATTGATCATGCTACCCCAGGAGGTATCACATCAGGATGAATCTGCAGCAAGCACTGGGGAGTTGCTTCCCTTTGCTGATGTTTTTTGTGGGGAAATGAGGGGAGGGTTGTTTGTTTACATGTGGCTTTTGTTTTGTTTCAGCTGTGCCTGCTGGATCATTAGGAGAATAAAAAGGAAATAATTATAATCTCTCTACAGCCACAATTAAATACTTTGATATACCCTGAACTCTAATAGACTACCCAAGGAATTACATTTAAGCACTCAGTTTAAGCGCATTGTGACCTAATTAAGCTGAGAAAATATACCTGACAAAAGAGCTCTCATCCCATCCTTGGACATTCCATCCATAGCTATGGTAAGAAATTTATATTTATTTAAAAGTGTTTGTGTGCCCATTAATTTTTGTTATGTATTTGTTTGTGGTGGAAACTATATTTCTTAAGGGGCTTGATATAAGTGACATTAAATTAAGAGTGAATCTTCACATTAGCTTTTATTCAGGCCAAGAAGAACACAGAAGGAAAAACGGTCGGAAGGATAAACTCCTTTCATTCAAGGCTATTTCGAGAACTCTTCAGGCAAATCAGTATTTTTTAAATTACAGTTTGGCCAAAGTGTGCCCATAGTTGATGAGTGAAGGTCTAGAGCAACTTAATTTTAAAATGACCAGATAGACTTATTCTGTCAAGGTTTCACTGGCAGAACAGGAAGTGAAGTTTTAACTATTTTTAACAGTGAAATAACTATCTAATGGCAAAGCCCCAAAGATTTCAGAGAAGCTGGAATTTCTCCCTATAGTTTGTTGGGAGCTCAGGGCTTCGCCATGGATTCTTCTCTCCATTCTTAAACCACAGTGTTTGCTATAAAGTCATTGCATGCAGAAAGCCTGCAGTATTAGCCCTAACATTTGCACCATTTTTTCATAAATGCACATACTTTACTGAAGGATAAACTTCACACAAGGCTAGTAATAAAATTTTTTAAATGACAGGAACATTATGGGAACTATGGGCAGAAATAGGAAAAGAAATTGTAACAAAAAATTATGACCCAAATTCATACTTTGCTATTTGGTTTTGTGGATTTAATTAAAAAATGACATTGTAATTTTGATAAAATTAAGAAAATCCAAATATAATCTGTCTAGAATATTAAAAAAAAAAATGTTACCTGTAATTTTTTGCTAGAAATAAAACATAAGGAGCTTTAAAATTATGAATTAAATTATATTTACTGTTAATTCATTTTAGAAGATAAAATCAGTTGTTTTCAAAAGCAATAGTCATTTTACCTTTGTTGCATTTAACTTGCAGTTGCAGTCGGCATAGTTAAAATTAATCAAAATACAATAACATTGAACTAAGTATTCTTAAAGTCAGCTGATTAATAATGCTTTTAAACAGTTTGTATTGTTAATAATAAAAACATACAATTTCACCCCATGCTTAGAAAAAATTTCCCAGGAAAATACATTTTTGCAAGAAGAGATGCAACAGAAGAGCAGGGATGGAGATAATAGCTTAAACATGATTTTCATCACTGAAAATGTTATTGATTGTGAGAAGACTTTGCAAAAACTAAATCATCAAATACTGTGCAGTAGAATTAGTGATCTCTTCACTGAAAAATTATATGGAGCATATGTCAGTAAATCTATAGTAGAGTCAGCATAAAGTGAAATAGCAGACTGAAGGTGCTGATTAAAAGCTTGTGCTATGCACTACTTTAAATCACTAAAAATGAAACCGACTGTAAGGTTTTGTTTAGAATATGCACTTAAAATATCTCCATCCACCTTATTCCATGCATGTTAGACAAACGTGAAGTGAGACTCAGGTTTACTGAAAAGAAGAGAAGAATAGGCAGAGACACCCTTCATGCAGAAAGCATCAACTTTGAGTCTACAAACCTGTTCTTGTCAGGCTGGTTCCATCCAGCCTAAAACCAGCTTTATCTGCTGCTGCAACCAGTGCTTGTGCAAAACTGCCGCTGGTAAAGATCGAGTCATCTGAGGAGCTACCTACACTAGATCTATGACTAGAAAAGTTACGGTCCTCATCAGACGCAGAACCCCATCCATTTACCATTGAACCTAAAAACAAATGTAGGGGTCTAGTGAGTTGTATATATTTGATGGCTTTTTTTGATCATCTAAAGCTTAAAGGCCCACTTAATATACCCTTTCTCAACAGGAAACCCAAAGTTTCGCAGACCGAGCTTGACACAAGAGAGCAGTATTTTTCAAAGCTAGTTGAGATCTCATTCATAGCTTACTCCATGTTGTTTTGATCCTGTAAACAAAATGATACATATCTTCTACACATTTGAAGGTTCCGTAATAAACTCTATTGAAGTCAATAGATTTCCTTAGGACTGAAAGCAATGTGTTTTTTCACTTGACTTACGACAAGCCAGCATCTAGTTTGATATTTGCAGCATAAAGCCTTCATTTAGGACAGCACAAATGTAAACCTCACACAGTCAGACAAAAGCTTCAAGAGCTATCCTGAACAAAGCTGGGCTGGTACAGTTCTCTGAAGAGAAACTTTAAACAGATGAGTAATCTTAATATCTAAAACAGAGCTGACCTAAAACAGTTCATTCTAGAGGATTAAAGTTTCTTTCTTAAAAGGTTAGAAGTAGATTTTCAAGAGCAGAGCAAATATACACTCAAATTTAATATTGGGTCACTCAGTGAGCCTATACTGCCTTCATGATACCACCTACCATGATACCTTCTGGCCATGCATTACCACCACTGCAGGACAGGAGAATGACAATTAACATCATACAATGGAATCAGAAAAGCAGGTAACAAATGAAAGCAACACAGAAGGCTTGACATAATTAAAATGTAAAGAGTAAAATACTGAAGGAAGGATTTTGCTCTTCATTTTTATTTCCCCCCCTTTTTCTTTTAGCACGCGAAGCATTGATCAATCACTCTATGTACAGTACAATATGTAGTTTCCAAAGCTCTCACTGAGTTAGTTTTTTTCTCAAGTACTGAAATTCTGTTTTGTTTGTTGGTTTCAAATGGAGCCGAGAGTGTTCCGCGCTTCTGAAAATCACATGTAAAGGTCATTGGGTATAGCTACACTGTGGCTCCACGCAGTGGAGTGTGAGGCAAGGAAATACAAGCTAGCACCAAACAACTAGCTTTGCTCGAGGTAGAGGGCAATCATGCTAGTTGGTTACCAAGTCCAGCTGAAGGACAGAGCTACCAGATTGCTTTGGGGCCCTAGGTTACTACCACTGCGTGGCACTGCATGGTATTGTGTAAGCACAGCATATTGTTCTGAGACAGGTCAGGCATCTTACTATCTTGAAGTATCCAAAGGCTACTTTTTAAAAACACTGGCATGCATATATTGAAAAAAAAA